>NW_017677184.1:0-3210 GCF_001879085.1 Nicotiana attenuata
CAATTATCATACCAAAACAGTGATGATCCCATTCCAATCCTCCAGAAGATCTGGTGTTCTATCAAATCTCTGCATTCCAACATCTTTCTCCAGACATGTGAACCCTCTCTCCATGGCACAATTACTGCATTTAATTTTTTGCAGTATTTCTGACTCAGGAATGAACTCCACAGGCTTGGCCTAGTTCTAAAATTCCACCACAGCTTACAAAAGAGTGCCTTTGCTACATCATGTAAAGATCTGAATCCTATTCCCCCTTCTTCACATGGCATACATAATGTGGTCCAGGATGCCCAATGTCTACTATTACCCCCCACTGAACTACTCCAAAAAAATTGTGCAAATATCTTATGTAATCTGTTTATTACATAGCTAGGGGGGTTTACAGCAGACAATAAATGGATTGGCATGCTCTGAAGAACATTAGATATTAGAACAGCCCTACCCCCAATAGATAGCAGCTTCCCTTTCCATGTTTGCAGCTTATTTAGCACTTTAGAGATCATAGGTTGATAATACTCTAACTTTCTCCTAGCATAAAAGATAGGACACCCCAAATACATGAAGGGGAAATCCTGCCTTGTAATGCCTGTTATCCTTTCCACCTTTCTGACCACCTCCATATCTGTTAAATGATGCATATAGACTGCTGATTTATTCCTGTTTATCAGTTGACCAGAGGCAGCCTCATATAGCTGCAGAATCTCCATTACCAATCTCAGTGATGTAGCATCAGAGGAACAAAATATAATAGTATCATCAGCATAGGCCAAATGATTAATTTTTGGACTCCACTTAGGCAGTCCAAAGCCACAGAAATATAGGTTTAAGTGCAAGGAATTCAGACCTCTTGATAGAGCTTCAGCTGCAATAATAAATAATGTTGGAGATAGTGGATCTCCCTGTTTGACACCCCTTGTTGATTTGAAAAAGCCATGAGACTGACCATTTATCAAAACAGAATACCAATTGTTTCCTACCAAGTCAAAGATCAATCCAATAAACCTCTCACAAAATCCTAGCTTCCTAAGCATTTTAGGAAAACGATAAAAAGTGAACATGATGGAATGTTGGAGAATTCATCCTGAGCTCATGGCACACAGGAATGAGGAGAAGCAAGATGCAGCAGAATATTTTTTTTTATATATATATAAATAAAGAAGAAACAAGCTGTCAGGAGTTCGTACTTAGAGTACGAAAACGATAAAAAGTGAACTACTACATAAATCCTATTATCAAAGTTGAGTATAGTACTCAAAATTGATAGTACATATTGCCTCCTAAAATTTATTAAAATCAAGCTACAAAGTAAAATAGTACTAGTCCATGTAACTATACTTCCAAAATGCCCAAGATCCAACTCATCAAGCCCATGAAATATTGTCCAATTTTGATCTTCAAATCTGAAACCAAACATGCCTCTGACTTGCACAAACAGCCTCTCCTTTGCAACAACAACCAAATTACTTAAATAATTGAATTGAAAAAATAGCCCATATATGTATAATGGCTATTCATACAATTCCATATTAAACAAATAACCATCCATCCCAAATACAGAAACAGATCTGCCCGAAACTTAGCAGATATGCTACTGATTTGCAGAAATAACCTCCACCTTGCACCACCAGCCAAATTAGTCAAATTATTGAATTTAACAAATAGCCACATATATTTAAACCATATACAATAGCTATTTATATAATCCAATATTGACACCTTCCCAAACCAGCCCATATAACCATCTGATGGCCCGTTAAAACCAGCCCAAATGAGAGCCATCTTGCACTGATAGCCACTGCCCAACCAATTGTATTTACGTGTGTAGCCAAATTCCCTTTCCACCTTAATAAATTGCACAAATGGCCTCTGATGTACCCGTCTCTTCACCCAACACGTGCAGCTATATAACATACCCCACCATTTCATTACACACCGACTACCCATTTCATATTCCCAATACATTTCCTCTGTCCTCAGACTCCTCATCTCCTCCTGTAGATCATCTAGGTAATGTCGCCTCTCTCTCTCTTTCGTTTGATTTCTATCTTCTTCATTCCTGCTCAAATCGACTGTTCTAACTTCATTTCTGCTTTGTATCTTCATGAATCTACATGAATCTGTATGCTTCGTCTGATGGGAGTGATTTTGGACCTCTTGATTCTTCCTCCTAGCTACTGCAGCTACTGTGAAGGCCTTATAGCACACGCCTTCTGGTACACCATTGTCCATTACCTCCCCTTGTTGAACAAGTGACAGAATAACATCGATTCTCTCCTGAAGATCACCTAGGTAATATCGATTCTCTCTCTCTTTCTTTTGTGCTTTTTCTTCTTCATCCTTGCTCCAATATATTATACTAACTCCATTTCTTCTTTGAATCTTCATGCATGTACCTGGATCCGTATGCGTCGTGTTGTGGAAGTGCTTTTGAGTCTCACAAATCATCTGTCCAGTTGCTTCATCTGCTGTGAAAGCCCTAAAGCCCACCCCTTCTGGTACCAATACATCCCCTTGCTGAACACTAATGTAGATGCCTGTGGAAACTTTGGCCGAATGTGTAAACTCCTTTCCTTTGTAGCTTGTATTTAGACCACTCCATGTATGTAGGCCAAATGTAACTGAAAAGCCCCAATCCTGTGCTTGTTTGTTCTTTATGTATGTTGTTCCTGCTTTCATTTTTGATACATTGAAGTATGATCCTCTAAATTCTTGCTTCTGTGTTGTAAACCTGTTTGTAACCCCATTATACGCTATGTTTAAGTTGTCCCCGATGGAATGAGTACATAGTACTAATACCACCATCTGAGGATTCCTTAAACCATAGATTATAAAAAAGATTACTACCTCTGAATGCCTTTGCAGTGATTCTGTTACCATTGACTTGCAATTGAGTCCAATAGTCTCTGCATTAATCATTGTAACCTTTCTTGTTACCTCACTATACTCTATGCTTAAGTTCACCCCGATGGATTGAGTACATAGTACTAATACCACCACCTGGGGATTCCTTAAAACATATAGTATAGCTAGGATTGCTAAAACTGTATGACTCCATGTATTTGCTTGCTTTGCTTGTGTTGTGATTGGTGATATTTGTGTTCTGTATCTTTGAAATCTTGCTTTGTCATAGTTAGATTTGTATCTCTTGCAATCAAATGTGTCTTCCCTTGAATTCCTCTCCTTGGATTGAGTACACTGTACTGATAC
>NW_017677184.1:28881-33257 GCF_001879085.1 Nicotiana attenuata
CCTTGATTTCATGCAGACTCTTCCCTAATGTTCTGAGGGTCACCAGTGGACAAATGTTGAGGCTGGACCCTCCGTCAATCAAAGTTCTGGTGATGAAATAGTCTTCACATTGCACAGTGATGTGCAATGCTTTGTTATGGCCTAAACCTTCAGGGGGTAACTCATCCTCGTGGAAAGTGATCTTATGACTCTCCAATACCTGCCCGACCATGCTTGCCATTTCTCCTCCAGTTATATTGCTGGGTACGTACGCCTCGCTTAGTATCTTCATCAGAGCGTTCTTGTGTGTCTCAGAGCTCTGCAGTAGAGCTAGGATGGAGATCTGCGCCGGTGTTTTATTTAATTGGTTGACAACTGAGTATTCTTTTGCCTGTATCTTCTGCCAGAGATCATCGGGCCCAGTTTTGATAGGCCGTCCAGAGGCCTGCTTACTTGATTCAACTAAGTGCTCCGGAGTACAAACCCTGCCGGTCCTGGTCATACCCTATGCTGCGATTGCTTCTCCGAACCTAGTCTTTCCCTTCCTTCTTGCCTCGGCGGTGTAATCCCAAGGTATGGCCTGTGTATGGAACGGCGTTACGGCTGACATCGCTACAGGAATGGGCACTCTCGTTTTGGGAGGCAACACAGTAACTTCGAATGGTGCAGGTGCTTTTGGAGACCCAAACTCCACCTCAATTGGCTCTGCAGTCTTTATGGAGGACGGTGTTTCAAACTCGAGAGGCACAGACATGTTTACTTCAGCATCCCCAGAGGGCTAGATCTGGACTACAATCGGATTCAGTGTGACGGCTAGTTTCTTAGGCTCGTCACCATCGGCAATTAATCCAATTGACCCCTTGGGGTCCCAATCGTCTTCCACTTCAATCATATGCACACCACCACCCTTATGATCAGGCAAGGGATTGTTTCGAACGTTGGGAGCAGGTTCCTTGGCCACTATGATTTTGTTGTCAATTAGAGCTTGGATTTTATCTTTCAGAGATCGGCACTCATCAATGGTATGCCCTTTCATGCCGGAATGGTATGCACAGGTTTTATTTGGGTTGACCCACTGGGAAGGATTATCTGGAGTTATGGCGGGGATTGGGGTGACGTAACCAGCAGCTTTGAGCCTTTCATATAGCTGGTCGATTGGCTCGGCGATGGCGGTGTATTGCCTGGGAGGTTTGCGGTCAAAGTTAGGGCGTGGCCTGGGGAAGTTTTGGCGGGCGGGAGGTGATTGGTAGTGGGCATTATAGGCTTGGTAGACGGGTGCAGTTTGGGAATATCTTGGTGAGGTAGGTTGATATGTGGGGAGGGGGATGATTGGTAAGCAGGTGATGGAGTTTGGTGAGAGGGTGGAGGTGCTTGGTAATTGGGAATAGGCTGGTATGTGATGGGGGTACCGGGTAGGCTTGGTATTTTATTGGGGACTTGGTTCGCTGTGCAACCATCACGGCACTCACGTCCTTTTTCTTGGATGCGCCACCAGATTGCAGGGCTTTGTTGGTAGCCTGCAGCGCTTCAAAATTAGTGACCATTCCGCTCTTAATGCCCTCTTCAATCCTTTCTCCCAGCTTGATGATATCGGAGAATTTCTGGCCCTCTATCAACATTAACCTCTCATAATACTGCGGATCTTGCGCTCGGACGAAAAATCGGTTCATCTGCTCTTCCTCTAAGGCCGGCCTGACCTTAGCATCCTCGGATCTCCATCGAGTAGCATACTCGCGGAATGTCTCAGTAGGTTTCTTTTTCAGATTCTGGATGTAGAAGACATCTGGTGCATTTTCTGTATTTAATCTGAACCTATCCATGAAATCAGACGCCATTCCTACCCAGCTTGTCCACTTCTTGGGATCTTGGCCGATGTACCAAGATAGCGCGTCGCCTTTCAAACTTCTCATGAAGAGTTTCATGCAAATCTTTTCATCTCTTCCTACGCCGACCAGTTTATCACAATATGTCCTCAGATGGACTCTAGGATCCCCCGAGCCGTCAAACATTTCGAACTTAGGTGGTTTGTACCCCTCGGGAAGTTCAACGTCCGGCTGGATGCAAAGATCCTCATAATTCAGCCCTTCGATGCCTTTGTTTCCTTCAACGCCCTGTACTCGACTGGTCAATCTCTAGAGCTTGGCAGCCAAGTTCTTGATGAGAGAATCTTTGTCATCAGATTCTGGTGTGTTTGTAATGGGTTTGGTGTAGTGTGGCAAGGTTTCCACATATATGGGAGTGTGGTGGGGAGGTTCAGGGATGAGGAGTGGAGTGTTGTTGGGACGTGTGTTGCAATGAGTAGCGGGCTATTTCTGCGGCTTTGGGATGGGGTGTTGAGCATTGGGAAAGTTGACGTCTGGAGTAGTGAGGGAGAATGACAGACTTGCCAAGTTCCAAACTTGGTCTAACTCTTCTTGAAATTTCAGTAGCTTCTGTTCGAGCTGCGCGGCACTTTCTTTGGATACCTGAACACCCTGAGGAATTTCTACCCTTTCAGCTGAGTCGTCCTTTCTGATGTTGTTCACGTTCTCCATCTTTGCTTTGTTTTTGCTTTTGATAGGACTTGGAGGAGGAGGAGGTGGAGGGCCCTTAGATCTTGTGGAGTAGGATGATGATGCCAGAATGCACGAACTAACCTTTTTGGGAAGGGGAATAAAAAATAAAAGTAAAAACAACAAAAAGGTAACAAGTTAGTACTGGTTTTGTGAAAGAAATATTGCAGTATTTAAACACATAGTACAAGAATATAAATCATGTCCTAAATTGGGTGCCTCGTTGTGCCCGTGTTAGGCCTAGCGACAAGTTGATTTGGAGAACTTATAATGCTAAATGCCTCATTTTATTGATAAAAATGAGACGAATCCCAAAACGACACTAAAATTGCATAAGGTAAAAAATGTCACTAATGGTCGTTGGCCTTATTACATTTCAAAGCAGCAAAAAGAAAAGAAACTCCTGACTATTCGGTCCCAGAAGGACCTTCCCCAGACTCGGCGTCTTTGGCTCCATCAAACAGCGTCACCAGCTCACGTAATCCCAGAGCAGATAAGCCCTAGCCAAATGTCCTCCTTCATTTCCTTCGGCGTTTTGGCAATTCTCGATCCCCCGAATGAACTTCCCTTCCAGCTCTACTAACCCTCGCTCCAAATGCCCTAGGCGCTTGTTGGCTCTGACAGCCATATCCTTCCGTTCCTCAATCAACTTTTGATTTTCCTCTTGAATCTCTTGATGCTCGCTCTCGCACTCCCTGATCCTCTTGCGCAACTGGTTGTACTTAACCTGTATCTCAGCCCTTTCGTCTATGACCCTGTGACCTCGAACATATCTGGGCTGTCCTAACCCAGCATGATCTTCTTCTAGATAACTTGGATAGTATAAGGTGTAACCGGCATGATACCTGTCAGGTTCTATGGAATCCCTCTCCAGGAAGACCTTGTTGATCCACATTTGTTGGGCTTGACATTTGTATGGGCTATCGTCGTCTTGGAAATCAGCCCCGAAATGACTCATCTTTTCTACCTTTGGTACGACTTGCTTTCTCCCGCTTGCCTCATGACCCGGAGAGGGACATAGGGATAAGTACCCCTCAGACCAATGAGAATGAGAAATGGAGCGTCCCGAGAGCGGATGATGAATTCTCCAGTGGGGAATCATTCGAACATCCACTGTACCTTGTCTTCTTTCAATTTTTCAAACAATTCTACCCATCCTCGAGCATCCCCTGGCCGAGCAAACATGTCAGGCATATAGTTCATTCTATTGGGATGGTGAAAGGCTATATGATCATTCCACGGCCTTCGCGGAAGCTCTTGGCGGTATCGACCCTTTTGGAGATGTTCTATGAGCCAGAGTTGGAGTAATAAGTTGTAACCCTCAAAATGACTGGCCCCTCGTTGACAATTTTCCAAAGCTCGGTAGATCTCCGCAACAATTATGGGCACTATGCTGAAATGTTGCCCTTCAATCCCCTCCATTAGTGTCTTGGTGACCATGGCTAGTCTGGTGTGGATCCTAGCCTTCTTCATGGGAAACACTATCATCCCCAAGAAACAGAACTTGAAGACGAAAACCCTCCTATGGATATGCCCCAATGAGGTGAGGGTGAATTCGTCTGGATAGGTGCGGTAGGACTTGCTATGACCGTACCTCTTGTACAGGTAGTCGAAGGGAATATAGGAATCTTTCAAACAAATCAAATCTGAGTTTTTCTTCAACCCCATCATTTTGAAGAAACCTTTACCCTTGCGGTTTTCTTGCATGAGCAAACCCGGAGTCTCCCAAGGAATACCGGCTAACCCTCCTATTTCCTCGAGCAGCGGGTCATTTCAAGGTCCCCAAATCTAAATACCGATCTATCACTGTCCCAGAATAAGGTCTTAGCCTCTATAATTTGTTGT
>NW_017677185.1:0-829 GCF_001879085.1 Nicotiana attenuata
ATTCAGGATAGACTCCGTACAGCCCAGTCCAGACAGAAGAGTTACGCGGTCAGGAAGATTCGTGTTGTTTCATATATGGTTGGTGAGCGGGTTCTTCTTCGGGTCTCGCCTATGAAAGGCATTATGAGGTTTGGGAAGAAAGGAAAGTTGAGTCCGAGATTTATTGGTCCTTTTGAGATCTTGAGGCGAGTTGGAGAGGTTGCTTATGAGCTTGCCTTACCTCCCCGCTTGGCCGGAGTTCATCCGGTATTTCATGTTTCGATGCTCCGGAGGTATCACGGGAATCCGTTGCACGTATTGGATTTCAGTTCAGCCCAGTTGGACAAGGATCTATCCTATGTTGAAGAGCCAGTGGCTATTTTGGACAGACAGATCAGAAAGTTGAGGTCAAGGAACATAGCTTCAGTGAAGGTTCAGTGGCAGGGTCAGCCGGCCGAGGAGGCGACTTAGGAGACCGAGCAGGATATGCGCAGCCAGTACCCTCATCTTTTCACTACTTCAGGTATGTTCTCTATGCTCGTTCGAGGACGAACGAATGTTTAAGTGTAGGAGGATGTAACGACCCGGCCGGTCATTTTTGGAATTTACGCCCCGATCCACCATTAACTGCTTCCCCTAAGTTCATTTCTGCTATTTTGGTTTGCCGGGACATTCGGTGTTGGGATTCGGAATGTTTTGGGACACTTAGTCCCTAAATGAGAGCTTAAGAGTTGAAAAATGGTCCGTAATCAGAACAGTGTGAAGACGACCTCGGAATGGAAATCCGAGGGTTCCGTTAGCTCCGTTAGGTGATTTCGGGGTTGGGAGCGTGTTCGGAATGTATTTTGGA
>NW_017677185.1:4354-11774 GCF_001879085.1 Nicotiana attenuata
TTGGGTCAGTTCAAATCTACTTTTGAAAATGATCTTTTCAATACTTACAAAAAAAATGACTTTCAAAACAGTTAGTG
Organism: Nicotiana attenuata; assembly: GCF_001879085.1. Classification (NCBI taxonomy): domain Eukaryota; kingdom Viridiplantae; phylum Streptophyta; class Magnoliopsida; order Solanales; family Solanaceae; genus Nicotiana; species Nicotiana attenuata. The sequence continues at coordinate 4,432 of NW_017677185.1, forward strand.
CTGATAGGCACAGAAAATCCGACCCTCGGGCACAATACCACAGTATAACAGGTAAAAAGGCAAATAAGTATGCAAGATGAGCACATAGAAGTTCGCCCCTCGGGCACAGCTCAAAACAGTACCAACCCCTCGGGCTCAATATCAATTGCTTAGAACAGTATCAGCCCCTCCGGCACAGTATCACATCACTCAGAACAGTATCAACCCCTCGGGCTCACTCTCAAATCACATGGGTACCCGCTCACTGTGGGTGTGCTGACTCCGGAGGGGCTCCTACAGCCCAAACGCTATCATAAATAGGCCTGAAAGCCTGAACATATCAATATGAGGCCTGAAAGCCTTCTCACAATACACTCGAGGACTGAAAGCCTCCTCACATATCGCTCGAGGCCTGAAAGCCTCCTCACATATCACTCGAGGCCTGAAAGCCTCCTCACATATCACTCGAGGCCTGAAAGCCTCCTCACATCATTCAACATATCCTCACACATGGCCCTCGGCCTCAATCAGTCCAAAAATAGTCATAAGCCCCCCGGGCATCAGCAAAAACAATAATGCTCATCTCAAACAATAGTTCAAATATCAGTTAAAACTCAAGGTTGAGTAAAAATATAGCTGAGTTCATGAAGCAGTGTGATTCAAATGGACTGAATTCAAATATTATTTCAAATAGTGAGGAAAACAGTGATGATAGCTCATAAGGAGTTCAAACAGTCGACAATAAGCCCCAAGTATGGCAATAAGCCCAAGTCATAGTGAACAAAACAACAAGTCATAGTGATATACGCGGTAAAATCAACAACCGGGGCGGACCAAGTCACAATCCCCAACGGTGCTCTACCCCACACTCTCTATCCGGCGTGCAAGTCACCTCAATATAGCACTATGGGTGCAAATCCGGGGTCCAAAACCCTCAGGATATCATTTACAATTATTACTCACCTCGAACCGGTGAAATCTCCAGCTCGCGACGCCTTTGTCCCTTAAATCGGCCTCCTCGCGCGTCGAATCTGATCAAAACCACAAGGAATACGTCACGATAGGCTAAGGGAACATAACCCAATCGAAAAGACTCGAAGAATATCAAAAATCACGAAGTTGGCAAAACCCGATCCCTGGGTCCACTTCTCGAAAAATTATAAAATTCACATCACCGGACTCCTTATCTCGCCACGAGTCTATACATATCAAATTTACAGAAATCCGAGCTCAAATGCCCTCTCAAATCCCAAATTTTTATTTCAAAAATCAAGCCCTAGTTCTTCCAATTTTACTCAAATTTCCATGAATTTAAGGGTTGATTCTTCAATAACATGATGTTTCTAAGCCATAGGACTCACCTCCAATCGATTCCCAGTCAAAACCTTCTTTAAACCTCGTCAAAAGCTCTCAATGATACTCAACAATGGTGGAAATAAGACTTGGGTCGCGGATGAAATGTTTTAAAAACCCTTCTGCCCAGCTTTAATTTCCTTCTATGCGATCGCGGCCTCATGCACGCGATCGTGAAGAGCAAATTCCCAAGATCCCAAAAATGTGCTATGCGAACGCGAGAATGCCCCTGCGAACGCGAACAAGAACTTACCTGGACTCTAAAAACCTCACACGCGATCGCGAACAGCTGAATGCGATCGCGAAGCTTCACCCTCAGACCCTCTGTGATCGCAGATGACCAAATGCGAACGCGATGAACAAATTTCAAGCCTCCCGAATTTCTCCTATGCGATTGCGGCATCACCCCCGCGATCGCGAAGGCCAAAATTTCTGCAACATAAGAACTGAAAAACCTGCAACTCTCAAGAGCCAAAATTGGTCCGATTGACCATCCGAAACTCACCCGAGGCCCCCGGGACCTCGACCAAAAGCACCTACATGTCATAAAACATTATCCAAACTTGTTCCAATCATCAAAACACATCAAACAACGCTAAAACCATTAAATCACATCGGATTCAAGCCTAAGTTTCTTAAAAACTTCCGAAATACGCATTTGATCAAAAACTCGACCAAAACACCTCCGAATGACCTGAAATTTTGCACACACATCCAAAATCACCTAACGAAGCTACTGCAACTCTCGGAATTCTATTCCGACCCTCGGATAAAAATCTCACCTACCAACCGGAATTCGCCAAAGTACTAACTTCACCAATTCAAGCCTAATTCTATACCGGACCTCCAAAATCAATTCCGATCACGCTCCTAAGTCACAAATCATCCCTCGAAGCTAACCGAATCACCGAAAATGACATCCGAGCCCTCTAACTCATTAGTCAACGTTCGGTTGACTTTTCCAACTTAAGTCTTCTTAAAAGAGACCAAGTGTCTCATTTTTTACCAAAACAATCCAAATCAACTATAACACACCAAATACTGATAATGAAACATGAAGAAGCATAAAATGGGGGAAACGGAGCGGTAACTCATGAGACGACGGGTCGGGTCGTCACATCCTCCCCAACTTAAACCAACGCTCGTCCTCGAGCATACCCAGAGTTGTCCTAGAAGCCAACCAACAACTGAATAACCTTACCAAGCATATACCCGGGGGTGATCCCACGTCACCCTATCTCGCATAGGTCCGATAACACAACATAGCTGAAATTCCACAATCCAGTCTAGCCCATAAATCATAGAACTACCTTTTCACTTCTGAAACCATCAATACGATCAAAACCTCACACCTATACTTTGAATAGTCCTGAATCAGCTGTAATAACCCATACCTCAACCTCAGGTGAAATCATATGATATACCACATAATCCAAGCACTCGAAACGATAACTTCTATTCACAATAGTTGCCCACCACATCCAAATACCGATAGAAAATCCCTTATTAGTTAAAGCCTTATTCCAACACTTTCATATACTGCCAACGATAAATGAGACACGCAATAACCGTAACCATTTCTCTGATCAACCATTCATGAAGCTACTTCCCTTTTGACTAATACCACCGCAGATTCCGAGTCGAACTCGATATTATCCTTCCAACAAGCTGAAATCAAATCCGTTCGTATTCATTAATGACCCCAACGATCACCTCGAATCCAACACACCACTCTGGTGATATGACACCTCAATACTGGCCTAAGCCACCACTTGCATAATACATGCACCAATAAGAAACGGTCTGAACATACTCAAATCATGAAAAATGACTCAAACGAAAGATTGTACCTCAAGCTCATCAGTACAATCACAACACAAGGCTGAGACCCCGTCTCACATCATAGTAATAGAACAGCTGAATCTACCCCGAAATGTCATATCTCCACGTGGCCTCGCCACAATGCGCGATCCTATCCAAACACTGTTACACATGAAACACCTCAAGTCACTATGCTCAAAATAGGCAGCCACGCACAATTTGATGTCTGGAACCCAAGCAATTCATTACACCCACGGTGAAACAGGTAACATACGTCACGCAACCCGATAGGTCATAACCAACACTTCATTTACCAAACAACACCCAATTACTCTTCCCGCTCGACTTTCACTATGAATCCCCAATAGAACCGCACCACATGTGCCCATAATCAACAAATTATAACGTCTCACAACATAGAATAGCAACTCAAGCTGAATACGTAGCCACATCAACCTGCCAACGAACTCATAACCAAGGAGCCTGAAGCTGCTCCTTCCACTGCTACAACTCCTGCCGGAGCCGTACTATACGGTGCCCGGTACCAAATCAACATCGAAATCCACAACCTCGCCCGACAACATGTCCGACCACAAGAAACGCATCCGAATAGTCCCTCAACACCGGAATTGAACCAATGGTAGAAACCTCTGCACTGACATCTATCCCGAAGGCCCAATTAAGAAACGCAGTCCTTCCCAGCCATCCGCTGGTCTTTGGAATACAAACCACTCTGCTAGAACACAATCCGATGCACCTCGCCACCCATCCCGTGGCAATTTTAGGCATAGCCCATAGCGCAATAGTCTAGAATAACCCATCACTGAGACAGCCAGTCCACACTCCCACATCATATCCAAAATCTAACATACCAAGCACAGAAAGGTCCACTCGGGCCTCCATATCCCAATAGCCGCTAAACGATGCCGGTACACACGATCCGCAACCACTACATAGTCTGTACCTGAGAACTCCCAGTCTCCAACTCCATATAGCACACGAATCACCATACCTGATCCCAAATTCCGCCGTATGAATATATACCACATCTCAAGTACCCAATCATTCCACAAAAAGATATTCTAAAATTCCCTTGTGCCATCACACAAACTCAGATATAAGCAGTCGATCTAACAAGAAAGCGCCGCAATACTATCGAAGTATCATCAGTTAAGTCACATTACCCCTTTCCGAGACAAATACTCTCGTCAAATCACTTCCAATTAGCAGTATCATTTCTTTCGTTATCTGAGGCTACTCTTTACTTAAGAGTTTTATGAACTTCTTTTCAGAACTGAACTGCAACTCATCTAGCCAACAACTTCCACTGATCCCATTTGGAAGAAAATCATTACGCATTCCATGCTTCGCATGCCCATAGAAGATATATACATCTCCAAACCACGGTGAAACCCAACAAGAACTCTCTCCCAATTCTATTTGCACAATCTAACTGCCAGGACTGAATCCTTCTATCCAAGCCAAGCTAAGCAAGCTGTCAGAACTCAAGGGCTTTGTTGCAAAATACCTGTAAGAACTCATTGCCTCGAACACACACAAAGAGTTAATCATATCCTTACTGTACCGATCCGGTCTACTATCAAGCTACTCCATCTATCTAAATTTCCTTCTGATTTATCTTCAACTTGCAATTTACTCTTGCTGTAGCACCACAATGCCTCAACCCAGGCTTACCACACGAGACCCATAAGCCCCTGAATACTCTCTCAAATATTCCCAGATACACCACATTCCGAAATACTTTACTCTGAAGAACGTCCTGCGAATCTAAATCCGTTACCTTTTCTTTCTAGATACTGATACATAGAATCCCATAATTAACATAAAAATACCACAAGTCTTGACCTCTTCCCATGAAAACACAGTCTCTAACCACATACACAACCTTAAGACACCTGATTGTTACATGTAGAATCCTGAACACATTAAAACCATTCTCGAGAGTCATTCTCTCTTATTCAAACTACAAATCACCTGACCTGACGGACAGAACCACCCGTCCCCATTGGCACTCCGATACTGCAAGATGATGTTTTCATCCCAATACAACCAAGCAACTTCCTGCTCTATACGTCGGGCATCCTTTGCCAGCAACACTCTAGACATTTCGTGATTCTCATACTTTATTAGGCATAATATAACCTTTGTCACAATTTTCCTTTACTCTAGCCATAGCTAACTCACTCGCACGCCCCAAACTGGAACCAACATAGCACCTAACCGTGCAATCAGCTGATCAACAGCAACCTCCCCAACTTGGCTCGAAGTCATATATCAGGACACTCAATAGACTATAACACTTTTACTCTAGCGATGCCACAATACCATAGTGAGATAAAACTCAAATCATTTACAAGTTTGTGAAAACACAGCTCATCTAGTATTGTAATCCTCTACAAATCTCGCATTCATCCCCACATCAGTTGAGTCCACCCTCTCGAGTGACCCGAATTTTCAAATTACAACACGTACCCTTCAATAACACACGAGATATTCTAACATACACATAAGGATCATACCACTTAAGAACACACCGCAGGAGATAACCCACCTGCTTCGCCTCAATTTAGTATTTCCGCATACCTTACACCGTCATACATATTACACAGTCATTTAGTCTTCCTGGGTCTGAACTCATACCGCCGCATGTAATGCACATCACTCCCTAACTAGGAGACACAGCAATATTCTTCACGCGCGCATAATTCGGGCTACACAACAAATCACAATAGGAATCGAACACTTAACAGTTCATCTATTATCCAGCAGACTTCTTCGTCACTACCAAGTCTTATAGATACATCCCGCAGTACTAACATACTCATCACATAGCTATCCAACCACCATTCCGGTTAATAGGGACAATACCGAGCATATAAGTTCAAACACTTGTTCACAGAATCGGCACCTCGGTGCTCAAGCCATAGACAAGGATCCGGCCTCAAGTCCTCCAGACTGGCCCAACATAAACTCACGGAGATTACATCTCGCCCCTTGATCGGGGAATCACAAGCCATCAAGGCACATCTGATACTGAGCGCTCATGCGCGCATACAAACGCGTGGAAGGAATTTCAAGAGTTTCTTTTCAAGCTGAATCAAGGACGCACGATAAGAATTCAAGAATGTGAAGTTTTCCTAAAGGTTCTGCAGCCTCTCGAGGATAAATACAGACGTCTCCGTACCGATCCGCGAGACTCTACTAAACCTGCTCATGACTCGTGAGACCTAGTAACCTACGCTCTGATACCAACTTGTCACGACCCAATTCCCCAAACCCGGTCGTGATGGCGCCTCTCGTGAAGAGAAGGCCAGCCAACAGAACAACAATGCCTCTTTTAACAGTTACTTAGCATGAATAAGTCTGAATCATAGATAATAAAATCATAATGCGGAATAAACGGGATAAAATAGGAAAACCATCCCGACTCAGCCCGAAATCGGGGTGTCACAAGTCACGAGCATCTATAAGAATGAGATCCCCACTTTACAGTCTAGAAATACACTGAATAATAATAATGAATAACATAAAAGGACTATGGTGCTGCGAACGCTGGCAGTCACCTCGCTAAAACCTCTACAACTCTGCCTCCAAGCGGCCAATACCCGCTACCGGGTGAATAAATACCTGCAACTGCATGCGAGGTGCAAGAGGTAAAGTGAGTACTCCAACTCAATGATTAATAAAGGTAAATAATAACTGAGCAGCAAGAAATCACGTAAAGCAACCAACATGCTGTATAGAAGCCGGGTACAATTCTCTGAGAAAACAGTGAAATCTGTGAAATCTTTAGAAATACCTTGGGTCAGTTCAAATCTCTTTTGAAAATGATCTTTTCAATACTTACAAAAAAAATGCTTTCAAAACAGTTAGTGCTGATAGGCACAGAAAATCCGCCCCTCGGGCACAATACCACAGTATAACAGGTAAAAAGGCAAATAAGTATGCAAGATGAGCACATAGAAGTTCGCCCCTCGGGCACAGCTCAAAACAGTACCAACCCCTCGGGCTCAATATCAATTGCTTAGAACAGTATCAGCCCCTCCGGCACAGTATCACATCACTCAGAACAGTATCAACCCCTCGGGCTCACTCTCAAATCACATGGGTACCCGCTCACTGTGGGTGTGCTGACTCCGGAGGGGCTCCTACAGCCCAAACGCTATCAT
>NW_017677185.1:12746-24868 GCF_001879085.1 Nicotiana attenuata
GAATACCAAAAACTCCCAAATCCGAGCCCAAATGACCCATCAAATCCCACTTTGAAGTATCAAATTTCCAAGCCCTAGTCTTTTCCCCTTTTTGATTGAATTTTCATAAATTTCTATGTTGATTCTACCATTAAATCATGTATTTAGGTCATAGAACTCACCTCCAATCAACTCCAGTCGAATCCCTCTTCAAATCCCGTCCAAAAGCTCTCAAGGATGTTCAAAAATGATGGAAAAATAGCTTAGACTCGCGGAGGAAATGTTATTAAAACCATTCTGCCCAGGTGACCTTTTCCTCTATGCGAACGCGAGGGCTATCTCGCGTTCGCGATGCTCAAATTTTCCTCTACCCAAAAATGCCCTTCGCGGACGCGGTCCCCACCCCGCGAACGCGAAGACTAAAAATCCCCCTGAACCCAATTCCTTATACGCGTTCGCGGCTACTGCCACGCGAACGCGATGCACAATTAGCTAGCCTCCCGCGAACGCGGATCCACACACGCGAACGCGAAGAGTAAACCATCAGCCTCCCGAGTCCCTTCTTCGCGAACGCATGACCCTTTACGCGAACGCGAAGGGTAAATTTTCTGCAACAAATAGCTGGAAAAACCTAAAACTTTCAAAGGCCAGAATTGGTCCGATTGACCCTCCGAAATCACCCCGAGGCCCCCGGGACCTCGACCAAAAGCACCAACACATCCTAAAACATCATTCAAACTTGCTCCAATCATCAAAACACCTCGAACAACGCTAAGACCATCAAATTACATCGGATTCAACCTAAGTTATTCAAAAACTTCTGAAATACGCATTTGATCAAAAACCCGACCAAAACACCTTCGAATGACCCGAAATTTTGCACACACATCCCAAATCACCTAACGAAGCTACAGCAACTCTCGGAATTCCATTACGACCCTCGGATCAAAATCTCACCTATCAACCAGAATTCGCCAAAATACTAACTTCGCCAATTCAAGACTAATTTTACACCGGACCTCCAAAATCAATTCCGATCTCACTCATAAGTCACAAATCATCCCCCGAAGCTACCCGAATCACCAGAAATCACATCCGAGCCCTCTAACTCATAAGTCAACATTCGGTTGACTTTTCCAAAACAAACCTTCCTTAAAGAGACTAAGTGTCTCATTTCCTTCTAAAACCAATCCAATTCGACTCGTTCACCCAAGACTCTCATAATGAAATATAAGGAAGCAGAAAATGGGGGAAACGGGGCGGTAACTCACGTGACGCCGGGCCGGGTCGTCACATCCTCCCCAACTAAAATAAAGCTCATCCTCGAACGGGTCAAGAAACATACCTGGAGCCTTAAATAGGTGAGGATATCTGCTCTGCATCTCCCGCTCGGTCTCCCAAGTAGCCTCCTCCACGGGCCGACCTCTCCATTGCATTTTCACTGAAACAACATCCTTTGACCTCAACTTCCGAACCTGACGATCCAAAATGGCTGTTGGCTCTACATCATAAGTCAAATCATCATCCAACTGAACCGTGCTGAAGTCCAATACATGGGACGGGTCCCCAACATACTTCCGGAGCATAGATACATGAAATACCGGATGCACGCCCGACAAGCTGGGTGGAAAGGCAAGCTCGTAAGCCACCTCCCCAATCCTCCTAAGTACCTCAAAAGGCCCAATAAACCGCGGACTCAACTTCCCTTTCTTCCCAAACCGCATGACACCCTTCATGGGCGAAACCTTCAGCAAGACCTTCTCACCAACCATATAAGACACATCTCGAACCTTCCGGTCCGCATAACTCTTCTGACGCAACTGTGTTGTACGAAGCCTCTCCTGAATCAGCTTCACCTTCTCCAAGGCATCCTGAACCATCTCTGTCCCCAATAGCCTAGCCTCACCGGGCTCGAACCAACCAATAGGAGATCTACACCGCCTCCCATACAACGCCTCATACAGAGCCATCTGAATGCTCGATTGATAACTGTTGTTGTAGGCGAACTCTGCAAGCGGCAAATACCCATCCCAGGAACATCCAAAATCAATAACACAGGCACGCAACATGTCCTCCAATATCTGAATAGTACACTCGGACTGTCCGTCCGTCTGAGGATGAAACGCCGTGCTCAACTCCACCTGTGTACCCAACTCTCGCTGAAAAGTCTTCCAGAACTGAGAAGTTAACTGAGTACCCCTATCTGAGATAATAGACACTGGAACACCATGCAATCGGACAATCTCCCGGATAAAGATCCCTGCCAGCCGCTCCGAAGAATAGGTAGTACATACCGGAATGAAGTGCGCGAACTTGGTCAGCCGATCCACAATCACCCAAATCGAATCGAACTTCTTCAAAGTCCGAGGAAGACCACTCACAAAATCCATAGTGATCCTTTCCCACTTCCACTCGGGAATCATCATCCGCTGAAGTATGCCACCTGGTCTCTGATGCTCATATTTCACCTGCTGATAGTTGAGACACCGAGCCACAAATCCTACAATGTCTTTCTTCATTCTTCTCCACCAATAATGCTGCCTCAAATCCTGATACATCTTCGCGGCACCCGGATGAATGGAATACCGCGAGCTATGGGCCTCCTCCAATATCAACTCCCTAAGCCCATCCACATTGGGCACACAAATCCGGCCCTGCATCCTCAACACACCATTCTCACCAATGGTCACGTCTCTGGCATCATCATGCTGGACCCTCTCCTTAAGGACAAGCAAATGCGGATCATCATACTGGCGCTCTCTGATGCGATCATATAAGGAAGACCGAGAAACCACACAAGCCAACACCCGACTAGGCTCCGAAATATCTAGTCTCACCAACCGATTGGACAAGGCCTGAACATCAACTGCAAAGGGCCTCTCCCCAGTTGGAATATACGCCAAACTCCCCATACTAACTGCCTTTCGACTCAAAGCATCGGCAACTACATTGGCCTTCCCCGGGTGATACAGAATGGTAATATCATAATCCTTAAGTAACTCTAGCCACCTCCGCTGCAAATTAAGATCCTTTTGCTTGAACAAATGCTGAAGACTGCGATGGTCAGTGAATACCTCACAAGATACGCCATACAAGTAGTGCCTCCAAATCTTCAAAGCATGAACTATAGCAGCCAACTCCAAATCATGTACAGGGTAGTTCTTCTCATGGGGCTTCAACTGACGAGAAGCATAAGCAATAACTCTACCCTCCTGCATCAATACACATCCAATCCAAACTCTCGAAGCATCACAATATACAGTATAAGAACCTGAAGCTGATGGCAAAACCAATACCGGAGCTGTGGTCAAAGCTGTCTTGAGCTTCTGAAAGCTCTCCTCGCACTCGTCCGACCATACAAATGGAGCACCCTTCTGAGTCAACTTGGTCAAGGGCAATGCAATAGAGGAAAATCCCCGAATGAACCAGCGATAATAACCTGCCAAACCAAGGAAACTACGAATCTCTATGGCTGAGGTCGGTCTGGGCCAACTCTGAACCGCCTCTATCTTCTTCGGGTCGACCTGAATACCCTCGCTGGACACCACGTGCCCCAAGAAAGCCACTGAACTGAGCCAAAACTCACACTTGGAGAACATTGCATAAAGTTTCTCCTCCCTCAATCTCTGCAATACAACTCGCAAATGCTGCGTGTGCTCCTCCTGACTACGCGAGTACACCAGAATATCATCAATAAAAATAATAACGAACGAACCCAGATAAGGCCAAAATACACTGTTCATCAAATACATGAACGCTGCTAGGGCATTAGTCAGCCCAAAAGATAGAACAAGAAACTCATAGTGCCCGTATCTAGTCCTGAAAGCAATCTTAATAATATCTGAATCCCTGATCTTCAACTGGTGATAGCCCGAACGGAGATCAATCTTGGAGAACACCCTCGCTCCCTGAAGCTGGTTAAATAAATCATCAATGCGAGGCAGGGGGTACTTGTTCTTCACTGTCACTTTGTTCAATTGCATGTAGTCAATGCACATTCTCATGGTGCCATCATTCTTCTTCACAAACAGAACCGGTGCACCCCACGGTGACACACTAGGCCGAATGAACCCCTTATCTAGGAGTTCCTGAAGCTGATCCTTCAATTCTTTCAACTCCGATGGTGTCATACGATATGGCGGAATGGAAATGGGTTGAGTGCCCAGCACCAGGTCAATACCGAAATCAATATCCCTGTCCGGGGGCATGCCCGGCAGGTCTGCAGGAAATACATCAGGAAACTCCCTCACAACTGGAACAGAATCAATGCTAGGAGTCTCGGCTCCAACATCCCTCACAAATGCAAAATATGAAAGGCAACCCTTCCCAACCATACGCTGGGCCTTTAAGAATGAAATCACCCTACTAGAAACATGATCAGTCACACCACGCCACTCGATCCTCGGTACACCCGGTATAGCCAAAGTGACTGTCTTAGCATGACAATCTAGAATAGCGTGACACGGAGATAACCAGTCCATGCCCAAAATAACATCAAAATCCACCATGCTCAATAGCAACAGATCAACTTGGGTCTCCAGACCCCCAATAGTAACCAAACATGACCGATATATATGGTCTACAATAACAGTATCGCCCACCGTAGTAGATACATTAACAGGTAAAGCAAGACACCCTCGGGATGTACCCAAGTGATGAGCAAAATATGAGGACACATAAGAATAAGTGGAACCGGGATCAAATAAGACTGAGGCATCTCTGTGGCAGACTGAAATAATACCTGTAATGACGGCATCTGAAGCAATGGCATCTGTCCTGCCCTGAAGAGCATAAAAACGAGCCTGACCACCGCCTAATCGACCTCCACCTCTGGGGCGACCTCTGGCTGCCTGACCCTCACCCCTAGCTGGCAGGGCGGGTGCTGAAGAAACTGGACCAGAAGACGAGGGTTGACCTCTCTGCTGAGATGAGCTAGCAGCACGACGAGGACACTGCCTCCACATATATCCAAACTCTCCGCACTCATAACAACTCCCAGGTGCTGGAGAATGGGACTGAAGGGAACCCCTCGCGCCGGAGTGACTAGCTGACGCACTCGGCCTAGAAGAACCCTGAGCAGACGGGGCACGAGATGAACTCTGTGCTGGAAGAGCACTGAGTGAAGGCTGACTCTACTGAGAACCATGATAACCACGACCTGAAGATGCACCACGATACTCGGGACGAGCCGACTGAGCGGGCCTAAAAGAACGACCCATACCATGCTGGAACTGGCCCCTCGAAGGAGCGCCACTAAAACTGCCAGAACCTCGAGGCCTCTTGGCCTCCCTCTCCTCTCGATCCTGACGGCGAACCGCCTCAATCTCTCGAGCTATATCAACCACCTCCTCGAATGAAGCACCCAATGCTCTCTCTCTAGTCATAAGAACACGGAGATGGTAGTTAAGGCCATCAACAATTCTCCTGATCCGCTCACGATCCGACGGAACCATCCAGATGGCATGACGAGCCAACTCTGAAAACCTCATCTCATACTGAGACACAGTCATATCTCCCTGTCGTAGCCACTCAAACTGCTTGCGCAGCTCCTCTCTGCGGGACTGCGGTACATACTTCTCTGAAAAGAGAGTGGAGAACTCCTGCCAAGTCAAAGGTGCTGCACCAGCCGGCCTACGCCTCTCATACGCCTCCCACCAAGTGAAGGCAGCCCCAGTAAACTGAAAGGTGGTAAAAGCCACACTACTAGACTCGAGGATCCCTGCTGTACGGAGCATCCGCTGATATCTGTCAAGAAAACCCTGGGCATCCTCGCCCTCAGCACCACTAAATGTCGGAGGCTGGAGTCTACCAAACCTCTCAAGACGACGCTGCTCATCCTTAAGCATAGCTGGAACCCTGAACTCATGCACTGGTGCAACTGGCTGGGCAGGAGGTGCCTCTGGAGTCTGTAATCCCTGCACTACCTGCTCAGGTGTGTGAGCAGCGGGGGTCTGATTGCCTCCCCCAGCCTGCGAAGTAGCTACTGTTGTGGTGGCTGAAACGACCTGAGCCAGGCCAGTGCAAACTGTCAAAATCTGAGCCAAAGTCTCCTGAAGGCCAGGAATCACGATTGGCACAGCTGGTGCCTGAACTGGTGCTACTGGGGCCTGATCTTGAGTTGGGGCAACTGGTGGATAAACAGGCGCTGTCCCTGCTGCTCTGCCTCTACCACGACCACGACCGCGTCCACGGCCTTTGGTTGTCTCAGTGGGTGGTACTGGTGGTCGTCCACCTCATCCAGTAGTTCGTGTCCTCACCATCTGTGAGAGAATAGAACAAAGAGAAGTTTAGTACTCGGATCAACAAGTTCGCACGACAAGAATTTCAAGAATGTGGAGTTTTCCAAAAGGTTCTGCAGCCTCTCGAGGATAAGTACAGATGTCTCCGTACCGATCCGCGAGACTCTGCTAAACCAGCTCATGACTCGTGAGACCTAGTAACCTAGGCATTAATACCAACTTATCATGACCCAATTCTCAACCCGGTCGTGATGGCGCCTCTCGCGAAGACAAGGTCAGCCAGAACAACGCAAACACCTCTTTTAGAGTAATTAATTAATATGAACAATTCTAACACATGCTTAATATAGTCGATAATATGGAAACAACGATAATAACAAGGAAAACCATCCCGACACAGCCCAAACCGGGGTGTCACAAGTCATGAGCTACTACAGAGTTGCTATAAGACTACAAAATAGAGTATCTGATACAATAGTCTGAAAGAACTAAAATAACATAAAGTAGGGGAGTCAAGGGGCTGCGGACATCAACAGCTACCTCAAAGCTCCAACTCGCTGCCTGGTCTGGGAAGAATATCAGTGCTCAAGTGCGGACTCTGCTATGCCTGAATCTGCACGCATGGTGCAGGGAGTAATGTGAGTACTCTGACCCAGTGAGTAATAATAATAAATAATATCCGCAAGTAAGAAAACACATACCGTCACAAGGCAATTCTATATGAGGCAGTAAATCACTTAAAGTAGTAAAATCCGTAAAAGAGTCAAATGAAATCTCATTTTTAAAGACAAGTAAATCAGGTAAAATAGCAAATAAATAGTGAAAAGTAAAACTGCCCCTCGGGCCTAGTATCAATCGCTCAGTATAGTAACAGCCCCTCGGCTCAATCTCAGTCACTCAGCATAGTATCAGCCCCTCGGGCTCACTCTCAAATCACATGGGTACCCGCGCTCATTGTGGGTGAGCAGACTCCGGAGGGGCCCCTTATGGCCCAAGCGCTATATCAACATAAGGCCTGAAAGCCTTCTCACATCACACATAAGGCCTGAAAGCGTCCTCACATCACACTCAAGGCCTCAAAGCCTTTTCACATCACACTCAAGGCCTGAAAGCCTCCTCACATGTGGCCCTCGGCCTCACTCAGTCCAGAAAATATCATAAGCCCCTCAAGCATCAATAAAATAGTAGTGCTCAGCCCAACAACAGTGGAAATATCATTTAAGTCTCATTTAATTAAAGCAGCTGAGTTTGTAAAACAGTATAATCAACACGACTGAGTTCAAGTAGTATATCAAAATAGTAAGGAAAACAATGATAAAAATCCACGAAGGATTCAAGTAGTCGGCATGAAGCTCCAAATATGGCAATAGGCCCAAATCATGTTGATACATATACATTTCCGTCAAATACGCGGTAAAAGTATCGATCGGGATGGACCAAGTCACAATCCCCAGTAGTAAACAACCCCGTGCTCGTCATGAAGCGCGTGTTTCACCTCAATATAGCACTACGTTGTGCAAATCCGGGGTTTCAAACCCTCAGGATATCATTTACTATCATTACTCACCTCAAGCCGACCAAAATCCTAGCTCGCTATGCCCTTGCCTCTCAAATCGGCCTCCTCGCGCGTCGAATCTGATCAAAACCACAACGAATACATCACAATAGGCTAAGGGAACATAACCCAATCAAAAAGAATCGAAAAAACATCGAAAATCACAAAATTTGAAAACCCGAGCCCCGGGCCCACTTCTCGAAAATCAGAAAATTTAACATCATCGGATTCTTTATCTCGCCACGAGTCTATACATACCAAAAACTCCCAAATTCGAGTCCAAATGACCCATCAAATCCCACTTTGAAATATCAAATTCCAAGCCCTAGCTTTTCCCCCCTTTTTGATGAATTTTCATAAATTTCTAGGTTAATTCTACCATAAAATCATGTATTTAGGTCATAGAACTCACCTCCGATTACCCCCAGTAGAAATCACCTTCAATTCCCGTCCAAAAGCTCTTAAGTTTTCTCAAAAATGGAGGAAAAATACCTTAGCTCGCGGAACAAAATGAAGCTTTAAACTCTTTTGCCCAGACATTTTTCGCATCTGCGATTCATATACCGCATTTGCGGTTTCCGCTTCTGCGGAATTCCTCCGCTTCTGCGGTGTTCCACTTAAACGCCTGGACCGCTTCTGCGGTCAAACTCCGCATCTGCGGATTCCGCTCCTGCGGAAAATCCTCAATAGCCAAAGCCCGCTTCTGCGATCCCCTTTTTCGCATCTGCAGAACCCCATTTGCGGCCCCTTTTCCGCAGATGCGAAAATACCAGAAACCAGCAACTTCAGAAATGCAACAAGTCCAAAATTCATCCCGATGGCCATCCGAAATCACTCCGAGGCCCCCAGGACCTCAACCAAAAGTGCCAATCCAACCTAAAACATCATTTAAACTTGCTCCCATCATCAAAACACCACAAACAACACCAAAACCATCAAATACATCGGATTCAAGCCTAAGTTCTTCTAAAACTTCCGAAATACGCATTCAATCAAAAACTCGACCAAAACACCTCCGAATGACATGAAATTTTGCGCACACATCCCAAATCACCTAACGAAGCTACAACAACTCTCGGAATTCCATTTCGACCCTCGGATCAAAATCTCACCTATCAACCGAAATTTGCCAAAATACTAACTTCTTCAATTCAAGCCTAATTCTACACCGGACCTCCAAAATTACTTCCTATCACGCTCTTAAGTGAAAAATCATCCCCCGAAGCTAACCAAATCGCCGGAAATCACATCCGAGCCCTCTAACTCATAAGTCAACATCCGGTTGACTTTTCCAAACCAAACCTTCCTTAAAGAGACTAAGTGTCTCATTTCCTTCTAAAACCAATCCAAATCAACTCGTCCACACAAGACTCTTATAATGAAGCATAAAGAAGCAAGAAATGGGGGAAACGGGGCGGTAACTCACGTGACGACGGGTCGGGTTGTCACATCCTCCCTAACTAAAACAAACGCTCGTCCTTGAGCGGGTCTAGAAACATACCCGAAGCCTCAAACAGGTGAGGATATCTGCTCCGCATCTCCCGCTCGGTCTCCCAAGTAGCCTCCTCCACGGGCCGACCTCTCCATTGCACTTTTACTGAAGCAACATCCTTTGACCTCAACTTCCGAACCTGACGATCCAAAATGGTTGCTGGCTCTACATCATAAGTCAAATCATCATCCAACTGAACTGTGCTGAAGTCCAATACATGGGACGGGTCCCCAACATACTTCCGGAGCATAGATACATGAAATACTGGATGCACGCCCGACAAGCTGGGTGGCAAGGCAAGCTCATAAGCCACCCCCAATCCTCCTAAGTACCTCAAAAGGCCCAATAAACCGCGGACTCAACTTCCCTTTCTTCCCAAACCGCATGACACCCTTCATGGGCGAAACCTTCAGTAAGACCTTCTCACCAACCATATAAGACACATCCCAAACCTTCTGGTCCACATAACTCTTCTGACGCGACTGTGCTGTACGAAGCCTCTCCTGAATCAACTTCACCTTCTCCAAGGCATCCTGAACCATCTCTGTCCCCAATAGCCTAGCCTCGTCGGGCTCGAACCAACCAACAGGAGATCTACACCGCCTCCCATACAACGCCTCANTACAAAACATATGTCTACAAGCTTCTAAGAGTACATAAATGTCATAAAAGTCGGGACAGAGTCCCGCCATACCAAACAATTCACGTCTAAATCATACTAACCAAATATGCAACTCCGAAGCAAATGGAGCGCACCAACATCTTCGCTGAGCTGATAGCCTACTTGGAGGGCTCTCGACCCGTCTATCTGGACCTGCGGGCATGAAACGCAGTGTCCCCAAGCAAAAGGGACGTCAGTACGAATAATGTACTGAGTATGTAAGGCACATAAATAAGTACATAACAGACATGGAAGAAATATAGAGTAATTGACTCAACCTGTATGTCTGGATAACTCTGTAAATTATAAATTACTTTAAGCGTCATGCATATGCATATGAAAGTCATGTCGTGCATAGGTACATGTTTTATAACATCATCAGCCTCTGAGGGCATCCCATCATATCATATCGGCCACTGTGGGCAAAATCATCATCGTATACTAGCTGATCAGGCGGTGGTGCGTATATAACGCCATAACCTTTTCCATATCATATATACATATATACGCGTATATAACGCCGTTTGAGTCATATTTCAGCCACTGTGGGCAACATCATCATCATATACCAGCTGATCAGGTGGTGGTGCGTATATAACGTCGTAACCTTTTCCCATATCCCATATACATATATTTACATATATACGCGTATATAACGCCATCTGGTCATGGTTCAATGCACATGTATAAATGCATGAAATGAATATGAAATACGTTAATAAAATCTCTCGGTATTCCTTGTAATGAGTGTTTATTTTTCTCTATGCTTAATCCATTCTATTAAGTGCTATCACATATCTCAAATCATCTCGAACTTGAATTATTACTTCTGGATCCATAGTGTCTTATCCATATCTAGTCAATTGATTAGTACGTGGAACTCTCTTAGTCTGATAACAAAGAGATACCAGATGTTGGAAACATGTTTTAGTATGATTTCGTGCATCATTTTCACGCTCGATGATGAGTGATATTCCCATGAACAGAAACTGGAATTAAAGAGAAGGTAATATAACTCATGTGTCATCAGCATGCCTTTGATATCAAGCACACAACCGGAAGGTATGGATAACATTTATAATTAGGCCTTTGATTAATGTCCTAAAGTAAATTTTTTCAACTTACGTATTTTCTGAGACCCATAAACATACGATAGAACAGTAAGACATTTGGGGAATCGAGAACATAGGAAACTCTAGTATTTCTATGAATAGAGTCATTTATAGCAGTTGTGCATTTGTTCGTATCATTTATATCGTATGGATCATGCCAAAAAAAGAAGGGGTAGCCTTAACATACCTGTTCCCGAAATTATTTGAACGAAATCTGCTTCTGTGAAATATGGACCAAACTTAAACTTGGACAAACTCAAATTTCGGACAACTACTCTGCCCTTAACGTTTTCAGAAAGGAATTTTGGTTAAGGAGTGAATTGGTGTGACATTCTTGCTCTTTCACGTTTTGGTCATTTAACAGAATGTTAAAGTTAGTTCTTTGGTCTTGAAAATGAGATGTTTTATCTCTTTTAGATTGAATAAGCTTTGAACAAAGTCTTGATAAGACTTTTTATGCTTTTGACACATGGTAAAGGTGATAGATGAATCACCTTAATAAAGGGGTGGGCTGCCACGTATGTACTTTGGGAAGATGATTTTATTAATTTATCCACTTATTAGTTAACCGGGTAATGTCTTGTTACCGGTAATTAATCTATTACCCGCATAATTTAAGAATTATCACAAATTACATAAAATTCTATTTATTTTCAAAATACTTCATATATACTTTATATATTATACTACCGTGATCATATGGTACCTTGCACGATACTAGTTCATAATTATCGAGTATTATCGCTCGACCCGTATTTTATTCCGAATTGACCACTTTCAACGAAACTTGTTTTCTTTAATCCGTGTACCCTCTTATTCTTCATAACACTTATTTATTGCTTGCTATAAATAGCGTAAGTACGTTAACGTCAAGATGATCTCATCCCCGAGTCCTACATCGGTTAACTGAAAACGAAATTTTAACGTACAATACTTCAGGGTGCAACATCGTCGTAACTTAATACTGTGACACGTGACATCACCGTAATGTGATATTGCGGGACGTGACATCTCACTTCCGGGCTCTCATTATTTATTTATGCATATTTTCATGTACGAAAATATGGGGTGTAACAGGTCTCTC
>NW_017677185.1:27487-29675 GCF_001879085.1 Nicotiana attenuata
ATTCTCCACGTTGGGTTCTACTATGTTTATCTTACATGATCTGATGACTCGTCTGTAACCCCATGTTTAGCCATAACAGGGATCTTCCTGACCAATCACTAACTACTCGTTGGCCCACTCTCATGTCAATATTCCTCGTAATCTTTTTTGGGTTATTTCCTTTATCTTAAATTACGTCTTGCACTGGCTCCTTATTTATTAATAACAACTCGGGCAGGAACCTTTACTTCCTCTCCTTGACATCGTGCTTGCACAATGTTCTGGTATCGTAGCATATCTGTAGGCTTTGAATAAGTGCAATATCATCCTTTTTTCCGTTTTATTGCATTCTTCCTTTACTATTCCATAATCACTAGAACCACTTAATTCTGACGTAATGTCACGTCATTCTATATTCTCCCCTTTTTGGGGAGTACTAAGAGTTGGAGCTACGAAAATCTGCTTATAGATGTTTTTTTTCCTCTTTATCTTTGGCGTCCTCTCACATTATAAATGACCCTTACTCACCTTGCGGTAATCCTTTTGTACCAGGGATAACAAAATCCCTCGCTCGCGATGGTGACACTTAATGTAACTGGCACACACAATCTCTTAAGCTTAACTTTGCTCACATTGCTTGCTTTAGGGAAGCGTCTCCCTAGATGACCATTTCCTGAATTCATCATGGATTTTCTTCTGTTGTCCATTTTGTTATTGCCGGAATGCAATCTGCAATTCTCTTGATGTTGACTATCATCAAATCACTCAGTTCCTTATTCATATTTGGTTTATCTTGTTCACCAATCCATACTGGTTCTATTATTCTGGGGTCAAACTTTTTCTCTTGGTAATCGTGCTAGAGTTGCGAACTTATTTCTCGAAATGAGGATATGACTCTATGGCCTATATTCTTTCATTGTCTCAAGGCCTGTCATCTTTTATCTTTCCCTTCACTTGACTGTAAATTCTGTAATACTGTCATCATTTTTCTGACCTACCGTTATCATCCGTGCATCATATCTTACTCAGAATGCTTCATTAACTCTCTTCTTATCTCCCGCTAATTATCTATGTCTACTGCTTTAAAAACTCAAACAAAACATTCTTTTGCATTTGGCTCCCCTTACTCCATCCCTTGGCTCTTTTAATTGCCTAACATTTTTTTTTTCTTTACTGGGGCGGGAGCCACACTAAGGTAATATTTATTCCTTCAAGGCTTCCAGTGCTCATATCTAGCTTTAATATTTTAGGGTGCACCATCTAGGTGTCTCACGAGGATATCTACTAGCACACTTGCAATATCCTTTGGAAATGTCAACTAACACAAACAATCCATTCACTATCTTGGTTTACTCAAACCCCAGCCAGGTCCTGATGTTCCGTCCTTTTCTTAAACTACACCTGTTAGCCCCCATAGGGCATAACTGAGATGGGTATGACCAATTGTACCTACCTCTGTTACTATTGAGGGTAACTCTTAACTCTTATATTTTTCCGCCGGAACTGTAATAGAGAAAATCTTCATTAACTGGGCGCCTCGCACCCTTCTTCACCTTACTTCTTCTACTTCTTAAAAGTATTGTCTTTTACCATAAAGGTGAATAAATATTCTTGCCTTAAGGTCCCTTATCAAGAGGCTTACACCTTTCAGTACACCCATGATTTGCTAAAGACCTCACATTTACTTATCATAAGCAAGATGCAAAATCGAGATCCTCTAAATCAATAATTCCACAGTTGTATCTTTTATCGATCGTCTTTCTGAATGTAGGCATCGTCTTATTACGAATAGAAGTTCGGGACATGAATTCTTATAAGTGAGCTCTACCGCACGATCTAGAGTAAGAAGAAAGAGTGACAATCCTAAATGCCTTGTAGCCTCCTGCTTATAAGTGTGGTGCACGACACACCCATAAACAAGACTCTACTAGACACGGCTTGTAGACTCCCTGAGACAGAACTACTCTGATGCCACTTTTGTGACGACCCAAACCGATGGGCCACGACGGGCACCCGGTACCTTACTCAGCCGAGTACCAACGTAATGTATTTTTCTTATTACATCATCATATACACGTGACACACGGGCCTAATAGGCCAACATGATCCTTTATAAACTCAAAACATAGGCCGACAAGGCCTTACAATCTTTCACGTACAAGACATATGTCTACAAGCCTCTAAGAGTACATAAATGTCATAAAAGTCG
>NW_017677185.1:31366-33256 GCF_001879085.1 Nicotiana attenuata
CGATACCATCAAGAAATTACATCAATTCACTTCTAAAAACCTTTATATTTTCCAGCAAATAATTTTCTTTAAAAATTCATTTCTGGGCTTGGGACCTTGCAATTCGATTCTGGGCATACGCCCAAGTCCCATATTTTACTATGGACCCTACGAGACCATCAGATCACGGGTCCGGGTCCGTTTACCAAGAATGTTGACCAAAGTCAACTTTAACCAATTTTAAAAGCCAATTTCCTTATTTTACTTAGATTTCACATAAACGCTTTCCGGAAATGTGCCCGGATTGCGCACGCAAATCGAAGTGAGACAAAAATAGGTTTTAAGGCCTTAGAACACAGAATTTATTTTCAAAACGAGTGATGACCTTTTAGGTCATCACATGTACGGTTCTTCGCTTTATTTAGTCGGGCGTAGCCGAGAATGTAGCTTGTTATCGCTACTTTACTGATTTCTTATCCTTTGGCTCTTTCGAAGGTGGAGGTACTGGTGTCGGTGCTACGTCATTTACTACGAACATTTCTCTTGCCGCGTGCTATTCCTCGTAGACGGTTTTTATCCCATCCTTTGTCGGGAACTTCATCATTTGATAAAGGGTTGATGGTACTGCTCTCATGCAGTGTATCCATGGCCTTCCTAGCAAGGGGTTATATCTCATGTCTCCTTCGCTGACATGGAATTTGGCATTTTGGGTTGTGCCGGCCATGTTGACTGGGAGGGTGATTTCCCCTTTTGTTGTTTCGCTGCCATGTTGAATCCGTTGAGGACTCGAGAGGCGGGCACGATTTGGTCAAACAGTCCGAGCTGCTCTACCACCCTCGACCTGATAATGTTGGCCGAGCTACCTGGATCCACAAGTACACGTTTAGTTTGAAATGTATTTACAAGGAAAGAGATTACCAGTGCGTCGTTGTGAGGTTCAGACAAGGTCTCGATGTCCTCGTTGCTGAATGTGAGAGCATCCTCGGGTATGTAACCCCGAGTTCATTTTTCTCTGGTGATGGATATTTTTGTGCTTCTGATCATGGGTTCCTGTGGGGCATCGATGCCTCCCAAAATCATGTGGATGACATGTTGTGCTCATTTGTTTCGTTCTTATTGGTCGCCTCTCTTCCAGACTGGTTTCGCCGTCGCTGAGGATTCTCGGAGGTGACCTTTGCTCAATAGTGGGGCTCGTTTTTCCCGAAGCTGATGGCAATCTTCGGTTCTGTGGTCGTGCATGTTGTGGAATTCACACACCATGTTATGATTTCTTTGCGAAGGATCTGATTGTATAGGCCTTGGCCACCTGGTGTCTTTGATTTTACTAATGGCGAATACGATGTCCGAAACATCGACATTGAAGTTGTATTTCGACAAGCCGGGGTGCCTCTGCCGGCCCTGCGCGCCTATCGACCCCTGCTCTGCTGACGAGTCCCCGAGGGTTCTGCCCTTGGCCCGTTTTTTGATCATTTCATGGTATGCTACGCCTCGGGGCGTTTCTTCCGTCTTCGATGTATGGCTGGTACCTTTCTTTGTTTGGCTTTGGCTCCTTCGCCAGAAGCTTTCTAGGATATACCGAGCCTGAGGGGGCTCCTAGTTGGTCGTCCTCGACCCTGATTTTTTTACATTCCACATTACTTTCACTTTCAACATCAAACTTGCAATTTAAGATAATGGGCATACACAAGAGCAATTCAAGTTATAAGCATAGAGAGGAATTCTCATGATTCGGCGTAATAATCACAATTTAAACTTGACTTGAAATCTTGGCAATTTAGCATATACTTCACATTCTTCACATATCCCCAATTTACCAAGTATAGCACATTAAACACATTGAGACACACCTTTCACATATAGTCTTGCAATACCAAATCCTTTGAAATAACAAATACTACATAAATCAAGTTT
>NW_017677186.1:0-880 GCF_001879085.1 Nicotiana attenuata
CAAATAGCTTTGTCTTGTGTGTGATGGTTGCTGAATATTGGAGTTTGGAGAATGAGTGGGATCATGTGAGCTGGAGCCACTTGGTTCAATTTCTGAATATCCCATTGACCCCCAGACCAGAAGTGTGAAACATTGACATTACCAGGTCTACCAGTATTGTGCCTGAAGCTGGCTAAGTGTCCAACCCCTAAGCAGTTATCCCACCAAAACTTATGTTGCCTGAGTGAAGTCTCCATTGTATGTGGATATCAACCTCCTTTTTGTTGCTCATCATCCTTCTCCAAGTCTGAGATTTCCCAGAGCCCCACTTTTTGGATATGGGGTGGGATCTTTTGCAATACTTGGCCAGAAGGAAATCACTCCATAAGGTTTGTTTGGTTTTGAACCACCACCATTGTTTGTATTCCATGGCTTTACAGACATCTTCAATGGATCTCAGTCCAATACCTCCTTCTTCCTTTGGATGAGATAATTTCTGCCAAGAAGCCCACCGGTAAATTGGCAGCCAGCTTTTCAATTTGTCTAAGGACAGTTTTTGGTGGGGACACAGCAGAAAGCAGGTGGATAGGTAAAGATTGAAGAACATGTTTGATAAGGGTAAGTCTGCCACCATAAGATAGCAGCCTACCATGCCAACCTTTTATCCTGCTGACTACTTTAGAAATGATACCGTTGAAGTGCACAATCTTCTTCCTTCCAGTATAAAGAGTGCATCCCAGGTAAGTGATGGGAGAATCCTTCTTGGTAAAACAAGTAACTTGTTGGATCCTCCTGTTAGTATATGGGAAAGTTGATGGTGCAGTCATGAAGTGACTTTTGCTCTTATTGATCTGTTGGCCTGAGGTCTGCTCATAGTCATGGAGGTATTTTCATGATCTGC
>NW_017677186.1:3852-5917 GCF_001879085.1 Nicotiana attenuata
GGGGGGGGGGGAATGGGTTGATTCTGAGCACCAGAATCTACACTCCTCTCCAGTTGAGCTGGAGGATTGATAAGAGGCATACCTGATTGTTGTGAGGCTTGTTGTTCAGCAGGTGTATCTTGTTGTTGCTGGGTACCGGGTTGCTTTTGCATATATACCTGCTGTTGCCTTTTGTTTTGGTTGTTGCCTTTGAAATTCTTTTTCTTTTGAGTTTGACATTCTTCTGCTGGTATCTCTGTTACCTCATTTTGGTGTGCTGCCCTATTTTGCTGTTCTGCTACCTTTGGTCTGTCTTTTTGATCCTGCCCCCCTCTTTTTGGATTGCCTTGTTGTTTGGTGTTCATTTGTTACTTGCTTGATTCTGCCTTGTCTGCAGACTTTTGTTGAGTGATGGTTTGTGATGTTGTTGCAGCAACTATTTCTTCCTGTTTTTTCCTCTGAATTTCAAGATCCCTTAACTTGACAGGACATGCTTGCATAGAATGGCCCAACTGCCTACAGTTGGTGCAGTAGGATGGAAGATTCTCATACTGGATTTCAAGCCATTGACCATCTCCATTTACATCTTGGTCCTCATCATACCCCAGCCATACATGAGTTGGTCTTTCTTTAGTGAGGTGAATCTGTATTTTTACCTTGACCACACTGCCCCTAGTCTTCTGGAAAGAAGCCAAGTCTAGGAAGAGTGCTTTTCCAATTGGTGATAACAATGGAGAGAGGATCTCTATATAGTATAGGTGCCATGGACGTTCAGGGACAATGATCCACACTGGAACAATGGGGGAATCCTCATTTGGCTTGAAGATAGGGTTCCATGCCTCAATCCTCATCATTTGACCTTGTATGTACATGTGCCGCTTAGACCATATAGTAGAGTGGTCATATGTGTTGTCCAGATCAATGTACACAGTTTTTACATTGAAATGGGCAATTTTGACGCCTACTCTAAGTTTAGTCTGAGCTATGAAGCTTTTCCTAATCACTTCCATCTTTGGCATGGTGTTTGCAAACTTTCCTACTACTGTGAATTTGCATCTGTCAGCAAATTTCACCTTGTAGTCCTCTCGTTTGAAAATCACTGCTGGTTTACCTTGTTTGGTGGTGATAACTGGGGTGGAAAATTGGATGGGAGCTATCTCTGCCTCATGCCTAGCCCTTAATCTAGTAACATAAGAATGTGTGACAGTTGGAGGAGAGGGAGGGGGGTTAGCTGGTTGCTTGGCTTTGGCTTAGTTAGTATTGGGTTGAGGAGTGATGGTATTATCTGTGTTGGGATTGGTGGGTGCAGCTGGGATTTCCTGAGGTTTTTTTGGTTTTTCTTAAAGATATTTGGCCTATCAAAGTTAGAAGAAACTTTAAGGGGTTGGGTGTGAGCTGGTTTAGGGTTGTTTTGGATATTATTGGTAGGTTGGTTAGCATGGTTGGATGGAATAACTGGAGGTTGAGTTAAAGGGTGAGCTGTTACCTGAAGGTGAGAGGTGAGATTGTTGTTGCTGTGACTCAACATTGTTGTCATTTGGGCTGGGTGCATCTGCCAAGACAGCTTTGGGATGTGCAACATGCCCTTGATTACCAACAGGAATTGCAGCAGACTTGTTGATTCCCTGAATACCTGAGTTTTGCTGCAGAGTAGCTGTAGCAGTAGGGTGGTGATTTGGGAGAGTTGGGATGTTGGAGGTAGTTGTTGGACTGCCAGAAATTGATTCCAATTGGGCAGGAACCATTTGGCTATTAGCAGCATCAAATTCGATCAACTGGGGAGTAGATGGGGCTTTCAAAATTTCAGAGCAAGCAATACCTTCAGAGGATTGTAGTGAATTTTGACATGAGGCATCCTTGTAGGTTAATGGAACATTTCCAATCAAAGGAGGGAGTTGAATAGGAGCAGAACTGACATAGGCATTTCGTCGAACACTGCCATCGCTATAGTGCTCAGAAGCACTATTTTTAATATTCGACACGTTTGGCCCATGTAAAATTGTTTTTGGCATAGTAACAATCTCCTGAACAATATGAATGTTTAGGCATTGGTTTTGGATCGTTTGGAATTCTAGGAACTACCTAC
>NW_017677186.1:9305-11162 GCF_001879085.1 Nicotiana attenuata
ATGATAGCCCATAAATCTTTCAAAAGTGTAACGACCCAAATCCTAACCTGTCGTGATGGAGCTTAGTGACACCCCGATTTGGAAAATTCTGGATCAAAATACAATAAAAGAAAAGATAAGGAAGGAGAAATAAAACAAGGACTGCGAACCCCGAGCAGCTACCTTGAAGTCTCCAACGATCAGCTGTGCGAAATATCAACACCCACTGTGTCCAGAAGCACCTGGATCTACACACGAAGTGCAAGGTGTAGCGTGAGTACAACCAACTCAGTAAGTAACAAGACTAAATAAAGAACTGAAAATAGTGACGAGCTACACAGTTATAGTTCAATTTTAGTAGTCTCAACAAAGAAAGTGGACATGCTTTCAAATCCGGCAACTCAAGTCAAATCAGTTTATACATGCCAAGTTCAAGTAAAAAAGGGGATAAAATATCTTTCAAAAATTTTCAAAATAGTGATATATGGCAACTATGTGCAACAACAATGAAATCATATACAACCTCTTAGAGCAACAGTCACCCAGTCCTCCCAGTCACTCCAACCTCACAATCACTCATTCCTTACAGCCACTCATTCCTCACAGTCACTCAACACTCGGTAATCGGCAATCGGCACTCGCACTCAGTATGTACTTGCACTCACTGGGGTGTGTACAGACTCTGGAGGTGCACCTTCACCCCAAGCGCTAAATCAAGCCAATCATGGCATAAATCAATGAAACATACTGCGGTGTGCAGTCCGATCCCATAAACATCCTCACAGTCAGGCCCTCGGCCTCACTCAATCATCAATCTCTCTAGTCTCTCGGGCTCTCACAAATCATGAAAATCAGCCCGAACAACAACGATATGATGTATCAACAAGGAAATAATAGAGACTGAGATATGATATGCGAGTAAAAAATGAAACTGAGTACAAATAGCATTTAGCAGGTAATTCAACATGTAACACGGCCTCTCTGGGTCCCAACAGTACAAATACATAGCCTAAATATGATTTCTAACATGATTTATAGTCAAATTTCTATAACACATATAGAACATATAGCTAACAACAAGTTATTCAACTTTAAAGTTCCATGGAATCGACCAAGTCACAATTCCTACGGTGCACGCCCTATTACTGTGAGCACGTGATTTTTTCCCTATATGAATTACTCCCACAAATTCAAAACAAAATAATTTTTCCATTATTTGCAATTTTGTGGATTTTTATGGCATTTTCTGTCAAGTGTTTGCATTTGTCTGTGCATGTTTATTTTATTTTAATTAATGAAAAAATACAAAAAAAATGTGTTGCATGTGCATTTAGGAGTTAATCTTGCATTTTAAGAATTAATTAGTAATTAAGGCATTTTATAAAAATGGAAAATCACAAAAATAGTTATTTTGCACCTTTTAATTTTAATAGTTTTTCTTTAATTTATTAATTGTGTTAGTTATTAT
The DNA here is from genome assembly GCF_001879085.1 of Nicotiana attenuata. Classification (NCBI taxonomy): domain Eukaryota; kingdom Viridiplantae; phylum Streptophyta; class Magnoliopsida; order Solanales; family Solanaceae; genus Nicotiana; species Nicotiana attenuata. Next base: position 10,753 of record NW_017677186.1, read on the forward strand.
TTAGGTTTAATTAGTATTCTTTGTTAAGTTAATTTGGTTTTATAATTTAATTTAGGATTTTAGGTTCAATTTTTTGAAAAAAAGAAAAAGTGAAAAAGAGAGAAAACAAAAGGAATTTAGAGAAAATAAAAGAAAGAAAAAAGAAAAGAAAGGAAATTTCGTTTGGGCTGTTCTCTAAACCCCAAATCACCAAGGCCCAATTTTTTCCCCTCTCACACCCGTTAAACTCAGGCCCAAGTCCCATATATGCCCGGTCCGAATTCCCCCCCACCCCTTTTCTTAAACGGAACGTCGTCGTTCCGAGTTTGCTAACGCCAAAGAGATCCTGGCCATCCATCGTCCATCATCCAATGGCCAGAATTCCCCCCTCATTACAATTAATATGTCCAAACATCCTCAGAGACGGGTCA
>NW_017677186.1:14705-19124 GCF_001879085.1 Nicotiana attenuata
CAATCATGAGGACTCTACTACAAGTTTGTACCGAAAATGCTGAGACTAACACAGTCTGGAAAGTAGCTACAAACAACTATAAGAAGATAGGAGGGAGAAGAGCAGGGCTGCGATCGCCAGCAGCTACCTCGCTAACTCTGAGAAGACCTATAACTGGAATAGTCAACATTCGCTACCGGGTCCTGATACGCCTGGATCTGCACACAAGGTGCATGGAGTAACGTGAGTATGCCAACTCAGTAAGCAACGAAAGTAAATAATGGCTGAGCAGTAGCGATGAGCAATAAAGCATTCAAAGTTCATATCATGAAAGCTCAGTAAAATACAACAGGCTTTTAAAATCAGAGTTTGAATCAAATCATCTCGTTTAAACCCAGTTCTAGTAAAACCATTTAAGGATATTTTCCAACAATTTTCATACAAAGGCTCAATGCAAAGGTGAGCAAAATGATAAATATCATAAATAGCCCCTCGGGCGAAACATCACTCATATACAGCCCCTCGCACAAAACTCATAGTCACTCGTATGCAGCCCCTCAGGAATACCTCAGAATCACTCGTAAACAGCCCCTCGGGCATACCTCACCATCACTCATGCCTCCCAGTCACTCAGCACTCGGCACTCGCACTAAGTAGGTACCTGCGCTCACTGGGGGTGTGCAGACTCCGGAGGGGCTCCTTCAGTCCGAGCGCTATAACAAGCCAACTCGTGGCATAAATCAATCAGGCTCTCGACCTATATTAAAACATGCTGCGGTGTGCAGCCCGATCCCATAAAGATCCTCACAAATCTGGCCCTCGGCCTCACTCAGTCATAAACCTCTCAAGCCACCCGGGCTCTCAGTAAAAATAGGGTACTCAGCCCAAAACAATATTTATATGCATCAAAACAGAGTAATAAAGACTGAGTTATGAAATCAATAAGTATAACATGACTGAGTATAGATTTTGAAAAACTCTTTCTAAAACACATAAGTACCATATAGTTTCAACCAAATACGCAACTTTATAGTTGCTACAGGACGAACCAAGTCACAATCCCCTACGGTGCACGCCCACACGCTTGTCACCTAGCATGCGTGTCACCTAGTAAAATGATACGAAATCCGGTGTTTCATACCCTCAAGAATAGATTTACAATCTTTACTTACCTCAAGCCGATCAAAATCCTACTCCGCGATGCCCTTGCCTCTCGAACCGGCCTCAAAATGCCTCGCATCTAGCCATAAACAATTTGATACAATCAACACGAGCTAAAGGAATCAATCCCATAAGAAAATAGTAAGCTTTAGGTCAAAAGTCAAAAAGTCAACTCAAAAGTTGGGCCCCAGGCCCACGTCTCAAAATCCGACAAAAGTTGCAAAATCCGACAACTCATTCGATTATGAAAGTAACCATACTAGTTTCACTCAAATCCGACTTCGAATCAGCTTTCAAATCCCTAAAATTCATTTTATGAAACCCCATCAATTTTCCCCAAATTCCATCCCAAATCACGAATTGAATGATGAATTAAATGATATATTCATGAATATTAGCCAAAACCGAGTTAGAATCACTTACCTTGATGAATTTCTTGAAAAACTCTCGAAAAATTGCCTTAAACCGAGCTCCCCAAGTCCAAGATGTGAAATAAAACCCCAAGCCTTGCTTATATAGTGCTCTTTGAACCTTCACTGTGTGGTTCGCGAAATTCTGCCGCGGTCGCGGGTCTGAGCCATTTTCCTTCCACGGTCCGCATAAAACTCACTGCGGCCGCACACCCCTCACCGCGGTCCGCACAATTTTGTCGCGGCCGCATAAAACCTCCGCGGTCCGCACCAATTTTGTGCGATCCGCACTTCCAAGACCAGAGACCAGATAACAGAGATCTGCCAACTTCCAAAGCCAACCAATGATCCAATAACCACCCAAAACTCACTCGAGGCCCTCGGGACCTCAACCAAACATACCAACACATTCCATAACATCATTCAAACTTTGTCGAACCTTCGGATCATCCAAAACAGCATCAAAACACCAAATTACCCTCGGATTCAAGCCTAAGAACTTCTAAACTTCCAAATTTCGCAAAGACGTCGAAACTTATCAAATCATGTCCGAATAACCTCAAATTTTGCACATAAGTCAAGTATGCGACCACGAACCTATTACAACTTCTTGAATTCCATTCCGACCCCGATATTAAATTTTCCACTCTCGACCGAAATTGCCAAATTCCCAACTTTCGCCAATTCAAGCCTAATTCCACCACGGACCTCCAAATCACATTCCGGACGCGCTCCTAAGTTCAAAAATCACCTAGTGAAGCTAATGGAACCATCAAAATCACGTCCGAAATCGTTTACACATAAGTCAACATCGGGTTGACTTTTCCAACTTAAACTTCTAAATAGGAGACTATGTGTCTCATTCCACTCCAAAACCACTCCGGGACCCCAACCAACCAACTCGATACGATAAAATACAGCGGAAGAACATAGAAGGAAGCAGAAATGGGGGAAACGGGGCTATAACTCATAAAACGACCGGCTGGGTCGTTACATCCTCCCCCTCTTAAACAAACGTTCGTCCTCGAACGAGTCTAGAAACATACCTGAAGGCTCAAATAGGTGTGGATATCTGCTCCGCATCTCCTGCTCGGTCTCCCAAGTAGCCTCCTCCACCGGCTGACCTCTCCACTGCACTTTGACTGAAGCTATATCCTTTGATCTCAACTTGCGAACCTACCGCTCTAAAATAGACATCGGCTCTACATCATAAGTTATATCACCGTCCAACTGAATCGAGCTGAAATCCAAAACATGAGACGTCTCGCCGATATACTTCCGGAGCATAGAAACATGAAATACAGGATGCACCCCCGACAAGCTAGGTGGCAAAGCAAGCTCATAAGCCACCTCCCAAATCCTCAGAAGCACCTCAAAAGGCCCAATGAATCGAGGGCTTAACTTGCCCTTCTTCCCAAATCTCATAACACCCTTCATGGGTGAAACCTTCAGCAGAACCTTCTCCCAACCATGTAAGACACCTCACGAACCTTTCTGTCAGCATAACTCTTTTGCCTTGACTGTGCTGTACGAAGCCGCTCCTGTATCACTTTCACCTTGTCCAAAGCATCCTGTACCAAGTCTGTACCCAAAAGCCTAGCCTCGCCCGGCTCAAACCAACCTACAGGAGATCCACACCGCCTCCCATATAAAGCCTCATATGGAGCCATCTGAATACTTGACTGATAACTGTTGTTGTAAGCAAACTCCGCGAGCGGTAGAAACTGGTCCCATGAACCCCCAAAATCAATGACACAAGCGCGTAACGTGTCCTCCAACATTTGAATAGTGCGCTTAGACTGTCCGTCCGTCTGAGGGTGAAAAACTATACTCAACTCAACCTGAGTACCTAACTCTGCTGCACGGCCTTCCAAAACTGCGATGTAAACTAAGTACCTCAGCTAAATGCTCTCAAGAGTAGGTAGTACACACAGGAATGAAGTGCGCGTACCTGGTCAGCCAATCCACAATCACCCAAATAGCATCGAACTTCCTCAAAGTTTGTGGGAGTCCAACTACGAAATCCATGGTGATCCGCTCCCACTTCCACTCTGGAATCTCTATCTGCTGAAGCAAGCCACCCGGTCTCTGATGCTCATATTTTACCTGCTGGCAGTTGAGACACCGAGCTACGAACCCCACTACATTTTTCTTCATTCTCCTCCACCAGTAGTGCTGTCTCAAATCCTGGTACATCTTTGCGGCACCCGGATGGATGAAATACCGCGAACTATGAGCCTCCTCCAGAATCAACTCCCGAAGCCCATCTACATTGGGCACACATATCCGGCCCTGCATCCTCAATACCCCATCATCACCAATAGTCACATCTCTGGCATCATCATGCAGAACCTTGTCCTTGAGGACAAGCAAATGAGGATCATCATACTGGCGCTCTCTGATACGATCAAACAAGGAAGACCGAAAAACCCTGCAAGTGTCACACCCCAAAAACCGAGGAGCACGACCGACGCTCAACCGAGTAAACCCGACTGAGCAAGCCTGTTAGGTTTCATTCTACCCAAACTAATTCATGAATAAATAGAAGAGAAAATCTCACTTTATACCTATTAAGCCCAAACTATTTACCTTTTAATACCCATAACCAAACTATTTACTATTCCTGCCCAGTCGGCCCAATTTATTTACCCGGCCCCCATATTTCACGCGGCCCAAGCTACCCATTGTCTTTAAAGCCTTATCTTCGTTCTTTACACTAGACTAAAGAATACAGCCCACCTATTTCACCCGGCCCAAGCTTCCCATGCTTGTCTATGTCCTTTAAAGGTTAACACTAGACTAAAGAGAACAGTTTCCAAATCTCCATAGCCTACACATGAGAACGCAAATTTCACCCACATTCGAGTTT
>NW_017677186.1:20629-21253 GCF_001879085.1 Nicotiana attenuata
AATAGTATTTTTCAAATAATAATATTCAGTTGTTTAGTGAAATCACTAAGGTAAAAAAGTAAAACTACAGTACATACAGTGTTTTTATGATTTTTGTTGGCCCAAGTAAAGGTTAGTTTTGAAGGCTGACAAAGGAACTCAGACATGAACCAGGTCCATCCAGTGGTCTATCCCTCAAGTTCACAAAAACGGGCAGATTCAAGCATGTGGGATGTACGTGAAGGAGATAAGCTTAACTTGGTGTATTTAATATCTCCTGATCGAAAAGGTTGCATAATTGATAAGGAGAAGGAGTCCTTAATCAAAGAGAACACAAGTCAAGATAGGGAAGGAGTTAGAAGTTGAAATCAACTAGAACTCTTCCACCAAGGAAGAGTTGCATCAGAACTCTAGTTATTTCTTCATCTACTAACTCTATAAATTGCAGGATGTTCTCACATTAAAGTGTTGCACAAAAACGCAGAAGTTAAACGTGAATTGGGAGCAAAATAGCAAGGCTTTTTGCAAGCAGTTCGTGTGTGATTCAAGTGTGCAAACCAGAAGCTACATGAACCAGATTGAAGAACCAGCTCCATAAAGAGTTTTATGTGTCTTTCTTTATTTCTAGTTCAATTGTAGTAGGTG
>NW_017677186.1:24085-26316 GCF_001879085.1 Nicotiana attenuata
TTTCCTCATTCATATTACATTTTTCACTTCTAATTGACTTTTTTATTCTATTTCATTTGTTTTATTTCAGAGATTGTGGAGTATATGTTGCATGCTTTGCTGAGTATATTATTGAAGATCTTCCAATCCCTGTTGTCAATTTTGATGTGGATGGTCTTCGAGCTAGGTTTGGTATATTGTTGTGGCACCATGGGAGGAACAAGCAGTTGCATGGCGAATCAAGTGAATCTGAGGCTCCAGTAGCACCTAAAAAGACTCGTGGAAAGAAACGCAAGAAGTAGTCTAGGTCTCTTTTTGGTTTTAGTTAATCGTAGCATGAAAACTTTGCAAGATTTTAATAGTTTTTTATGAAGTATGGTATTTTGCATTATTATATTGTAAAAATGCTAGCTTTTAAAAGTGTTTTCTAGGAATACAAGTGTAATAGTACAATATGTTGCTATAACTGTTTTAATGTTGGAATGTATCTTCAGTTTGTTTTATTAGACTTTTCTTAGGCTTCTTCCATAAAGTTGTTGGTTTAATAGGAGTGCCTTTAGGAGACAGAATTTTGTCAGCACTTGAAGTCAAGCCATTAGTGTAGAACATGGCTGTTACAGTAGCACTGTTAGTTCCTACTACTACTTTCATTTGTAGTAGGAGAAGGATTATTAGTTCGCTGTAATACACAAGTAGAAGTTATTTTTGAGGTGTATTTTTAAGGGAGTTACGATGTTCAAAAAGAGGAACTATGTTGTTATTTTGTTGAAGAACATGGCGAGCATTGATTTGAATGAGAAGAAATATTTTTAGAAAGTGAACTGGTCTTGAAATTATATTGAGAGTAGTTGTTATTTGTAGTTGAATCTAAGAAAATCTGTGCATAATTTGCATTGCTGCTCCAGTTGTATTCTGCAAAGATTTTGGTTCAAGTATATTAGTGCAGTAGAACTATATACTAATCATGTATACTGATATATCATTTGGGTATCACGTTGTATTTGAGTACCTTTTTTCCTGCAGTAACTAGATGTAAGTACTGACATGAGTTGCAAAGCGTGCGCATTTTGGGTATCACGTTGTATTTGGTGCACCATTGTATTTCTGCGCATATTTTGTTTTAGCCATATTAGTGCAATACCACTATATACCAGTGAGGTATACAAATATACCATTTGGGTATCACCTTATATTTATGTACCTGATGATGTACAATAACTGCATGTAAAAGGCTTCCAATTTGTTATACTTCAATACAGACATGAGCTGCAAAGCGTGCCCATTTTGTTAATGATGTATGTACAAATTTGCATTTGCGGCACCACTTCTATTTCTGCACATATTTTGATACCAATAAGATATACTGATATACTAATAAGGTATACAGATATACCACTTAGGTATCACATTTATATTTTAGCATCTTTTTTCCCGCAGCAACTAGATTTAAATGCATCTCACTTTTATATACTAAAATAGAAAATAAACATGTTCTTATTGAAAACACAAGTAGCCATATAAATTTGCTTCCAAAAAGTAATTTGGCAAAGAATCATCATACCAAATATATGTCTAGTGCAAGAAATGCATTTTATTTCTTTGCAATTCAAATGCTATGATTCTACGATATATGAGTTCTATAAAAATATTGAAGCATTATATCAATCTCTCTTTGGAATATTTTGACATGTTCTCCGGTTGTGTCCTTTTCTCCCGCATAGTGCACATGTAACTGTATTTCCTTCCCAGCCTCCTATGCCTCTCTTCTTTTTAGGTCTTCCTGGTTTGCTTTTTCCTTTTGGTGGCGGTACCACCTGCGAAGAGACATGTTCTGGAATTTTCCACATTGTTTCATCAGGCAAAGGATTTACTGGTATCTCATATGTTTTCAGCAAGTACTCTATGCTGTAGTAATCCGAGCAATACTTGTATGAATCCATATGGAATTTTTGTATAACTACCATTGCATGTGGACATGGAATATCGTCTAGCTGAAACCTCCCATAAGTGCAGTTTTTTTCATGTAGGCGCACCACATTTTCTTGTTTGGCCATCAATTATTAAATGTAAGAATTCAGTTGATGGCAACACCTAGTATAATTTTAATTAAGAAAAGTCATTAGCTATATGAAGTAATAGTATTTTTCAAATAATAATATTCAGTTGTTTAGTGAAATCACTAAGGTAAAAAAGTAAACTACAGTACATACAGTGTTTTAATGATTTTTTGGTCCCAAGTAAAGGTTAGTTTT
>NW_017677186.1:30061-33240 GCF_001879085.1 Nicotiana attenuata
TTTAAAACTAACAATCTTCTGAGAAGCAGGAGAAAGATAATGAAGAGATTGGGCTGATAGAAATTCAAATGGTGAAACCATAGTCCAGCCTGCAGAAGCATCACAGGAAGGAACATGTGATGGAACAGGTCCTTCCACCCATGGCAACATGACATGGGGAACTGACTAGAGAGGAACTGATCCTCAAACCTCGAGGGAACCAGTCCATGAACATATTACTCAGTAACAATACCAGGAAGGAACATCCAAAGAAATTGACACTCCTATTGCAACATCCACAAAATTAGATATAGATGAACCTGGTTCATCTGTTGATCAGAAGTTGTATAGGGGAATGATTGGTTCTCCTTTGTATCTTACTGCTAACAGACCTGGCATTGTTTTCAGTAGAGGTCTTTGTGCTCGATTTCAAGCAAATCCAAAGAAGTCCCACTGGACTGTTGTCAAGAGAATATTGAGATACTTGAAAGGCACCACTGACCTTTGCCTTTAGTATCCAAAAGGTAGTAATTTTAACCTAGTGGGATATGCTGACGCTGATTATGCAGGTTTCCTAGTGGATTGGAAGAGCACCTCAGGTATGGCACACTTCCTTGGTTCATGTCTTGTGTCATGGGCTACCAAAAAGCAAAATTCAATGGCCTTATCTACTGCTGAAGCTGAGTATGTTGTTGCTGCTTCATGTTGTGCTCAATTGTTGTGGATCAAACAACCATTACTGAACTTTGGAATTGATGTTGGTTGCATCCCTGTATTTTTTGTGATAACACTAGTGCTATTAGTATGACAAAGAAACCAGTTCATCATAAGAGAACTAAGCACATAGTGTTAGGAGCCATTTTTGAGGGACAACTATGAGAAAAGCTTGATCACTGTGGAGTTTTGTGCTACTAACAAGCAAATCGCTGACATCTTCACAATAGCCTTAAGTAGGATCACTTTGAGAGGAACAGGTTGGAATTAGGGATGATTAAGATCACCTAAAAGGACCAGTTCAAGGTTAAACGAAAAAAAAAAGATTGAAAAACAAAAATTGGTTAGGAAGTCTGTAAATTGTGTATAATTAGATTAAATCTTGTTCAGTCTCATACTTTCCATAGTATACTCTTGTGCCATGTGTTAAAATGACTCATTAATCTCTAATGATATTTTCTCTATTTTGGCAAATTTAGACTCACACAAGAGAATTATCAGTGAAGAACCTGGTTCATCAAGGTAACACGGTATGTTTTCTGCACTCTGCATAATTTGAAATAACTATATTTGGATCATGAGCAGAGAGTCCTACCAAATACCAAACTCCTTTTGGACATATCCGTTACAAGTGAACCAGTCCCGTTCAAAAGAGTCCCAACCAAATGGAAGTGCCTAGATTCTAGGGATACACTCCAACGTCTCTTCAAAGTTGAATTTCAGTTTAATTAAACTTCGAAGAGTCTGAAAAGATGTAGCTACCCCATCAAATATTCCTCTGTATATTGATCAGCTTTGGTGTATTCCTTACTTCATCTCTCTCAAGCCGTCAAAAACTCTCATTCTTCTTTCATCTTCCAAACACAATCTAATTCTCTTCTTTTCATACCCTAGCCTAGATATGTCAAACACCTCTGAAAATCCTTCATCACCAAGCAAATACACAAGCAATTGAAAGCAGGTAGGGAAGAAGAATCCTAGAAATCTGAAGATTCATTTAAGTCTGCTACTAAGGGGGAAGAAAGTAGGTCTTTCAAAACTGAACAGGTATCTTCTGATTCTAAAGTTTCTCTTGAGACAATTTCTAAAGTTCCTGCAAATTTGGAGAATAGATTTGTAGGATGTATAGCAGGTATAGAGTCTACATAATCTAGAGAAGTTGGTGGTAAAAATGAAAAAAAGGAAAGCAAGGGCGCTAGGAGTACTGTGAGGGGAAAGGGGACAAGAGTGGCTGATTCTTCACCCACTTCTGTTGGTATAATAAAAGACACTGGTGCAATGGTTGTTTGGGGAGAGGAATTTACTGAAATAGAAGAGAGTGTGAGCAAAACAGGGGGAAGTGGGTCTGGCGAAGCTGCTGAGGGGTTGGTTCAACTTGGAATAGTTATAGATGAACCTGTTCCATCTGAATAGGAAACCCTCGCGGACCTACTGATAGAGTTATCAATGGCACCAAAACTCATGCCATTCCCTATGGTTTCATTCTCACAACTATGCTTGCACGTTTCAAGGTATTTACGAATAAGTGGGGTTAATACTCTGCTTGCTTGCGATTATGAAGTCAATGTCATTCCTAATGAACCCGGTTCATTTAAAAAGACACCTATCAATAGCAAAGCCAGAGTCTTGGTACAGGAGAGTGAGGCAAAGGATATTGAGATAGGAAGGCTGAAGACACGATTGGTTTAGGCAGAATCTGAGAGAGATGTTCTCAGAACTGAACTTGCAAGGAAAAAGGAGAAGAATGATGGAACTCTTCAAGACATGCTGAAACTTCTCCAAGAAAATAACCCAGCCCCTACCTCTTGCAAGCCTTATATCCTAGCCTAGTGTAGATCAACCAGTGACCCAGTTCGGGACGTTTTGTTTCTTTTGCTCATGTTTTCAATATTTTTATTTCTTCTTATGCTTTGTGGTAGAATCTTATCAATCATCAATGAAGTTCACTATTTTTGCTCTAACTGTTTGTTTATATTTCTTTGATGGTTAAAATTCTTAGTTTGATCTATGATGATTAATCCATGTTTGCATTTGAAGTAGCCCCAGTGGCCATGAGTAAGTTTTAAAATCTGGTTATCTCACATTTTTATGCAACTTTTCGATGATGCCAAAAGGGGGGAAAAGGTTGTGCTTTACACTTTGAACAGTGATGTTTATAACCTAATGTACCTGGTCCTTGATGATAAGTGATATAAAGGAAAAATGTTTCTAACATTGTGTTGATGTTTGAGCTGAGTTCTGGCAGGGCCTAAGTGTATGAAAAGCACAGTGTTTGTCATCATCGAAAAGGGGGAATTTGTTGGCCAAGTAAAGGTTAGTTTTGAAGACTGACAAAGGAACTCAGACATGAACCAGGTCCATCCAGTGGTCCATCCCTCAGGTTCACAAAAACGGGCAGATTCAAGCATGTGGGATGCACGTGAAGGAGATAAGCTTAACTTGGTGTATTTAATATCTCCTGATCGAAAAGGTTGCATAATTGATAA
>NW_017677187.1:0-33229 GCF_001879085.1 Nicotiana attenuata
CGGGCTCAATAACAACAGAATCAGCCCTCGGGCAATAACAAAGAATAATACCAGCCCCTCGGGCTATATCTCATATCACAATGGGTACCCGCGCTCACTGGGGGTGTACAGACTCCGCGAGGGGTCCCTTACGGCCCAAGCGCAACATCAAGCCATCTCGTGGCATAATCACTAGGCTCTCGGCCTCATCTCAACAAGCCACCTCGTGGCATACAATCTCAGGCCCCCGGCCTCATAATAATAATCAGTGTATCAATGCTGCGGCGTGCATCCCGACCCAAAAGTATCCTCACAACACAGGCCCTCGACCTTACTCAGTCAGAATCTCATAAGCCACTCGGGCAACAGTAAAACATTATGCTCAGCTCAAAATATCTATTAAAATATCATTTAAGGTGTTTAAAACAGAGTAACCTTGGCTGAGTTATGAAAATCGTAAAATATAGTATGACTGGGTACAAGTATAAAGTCAAAACAGTGAGGAAGTGGCAGTAAAATTCCCCTAAGGGTCCAAATAGTTGGCAGGAAGCCCAAATACGGCATTTAGCCCAAAACATGATAACATAAAACAATTTGCAATCAAATACGCAGTAAAACTGTCATTCGGGATGGACCAAGTCACAATCTCCAATGGTGCACGACCCCACGCTCGTCACCTAGCGTGTACGTCACCTCAACATAGCCTAACGATGTGTAATCCAGGGCTTCATACCCTCAGGACAACATTTAAAATCATTACTCACCTCAATCCGACCCAACTCTAGCTCGCGATGCCTTTGCCCCTCGATTCGGCCTCCGGATGCTCCAAATCTAAGCAAAATCAGAATGTAACCATCAAAATATGCTAAAGGGACAAAGCCCACTCGAAAACAAACGAAAAACAACAAAATTCCCGAAATTAACCAAACCTGACCCCCGGGCCCATGTCTCGGAATTTGATAAATTTTACATCATTAGATTCCTTATCTCCCCACGAGTTCATACATATCAAAAGTTCCAAAATCTGACCACAAATGGTCCTTCAAATCCTCAATCAAAGGCCAAAGTTTCCAAGCCCTAGTTTCCTCAAATTTTACCCTTAATTTCCCTTAATTACAGCTCTAATCCGTGAATTAATATCATAGAAACGAGTTTTCATAATCCAAAACCTTACCTCAATGGAGTCTCCTTGAATTCTCTCTTCAAAATCGCCCAAAACTCCAAAATTCGCGTTTAAAAATGGTGAAACCCTCTGAAAATTGCGAAGGAAGAAATATATACATTCTGACTCAGGCTTTTCGCACCTGCGTAACCGCTTCTGCGGTCCCAAGCGCTGCACCTGCGGTTTCCACTAACTCGACCAAATTCTGCATCTGCGATGCACCATCAGCAGTTGCGCCATCTCAGGTGCGGTTCCTCAACTGCTTCTGCGGTTCCTGCCATTCCTAGGCTCTTTCGCTTCTGCGAATGGTCTCCCGCATCTGCGGGGTCGCACCTACGATCCTTCAACCGCAGATACGGTTGTGACAGCAACAAGATGGCTTCAACTCTCAAACTCAACTCCAAACCTTCCGTCAACCATCCGATAACACCCCGAGGCCCCCGAGACCTCAACCAAATACACCAACAAGTCTTATACTACCATTCAAACTTATACCAAACTTCAAAACACCTCAAACAACGTCAAATCAACCAAAACACATCCGATTCAAACCTAAGGTTCTAAAATCTTCCGAATTTCGCTTTTGATCAAAAAGTATACCAAACCACGTCCGAATGACCTAAAATTTTGCACGCACATCCGAAATGACACAACGGAGCTACTGAACTTCCGGAATTCCATTCCGACCCCTATATCCAAATCCCACCTATCAACTGAAAAACGCCAAAATTCCACTTTCGCCAATTCAAGCCTAAATCTACTACGGACCTCCAAAACACATTCCGATCACGCTCCTAAGTCACAAATCACCTCCCGAAGCTATCCGAACCATCAGAATTCACATCCAAGCCATCCAACACATAAGTCAACATCCGGTTGACTTTTCCAACTTAAGCTTTCTTAAAAGAGACTAAGTGTCTCAAAGCTTACCAAAACCTTTCCGAACCCAAGCCAACCAACCGGTCATACATAGAACCGATAAACAAAGCAATAAGAAGCAAAAATGGGGGAAAACGGAATGATAACTCATGAAACGACCGGCCGGGTCGTTACATCAACAGCGGAATGTATTAGGCTATCAAGGTTACCGATGGTTGTTGCTCAAAATGTCCTCCAAAATACAACTTTAACCTGTGACCATTTACCTAAAATTTGTCTCCTCTATTGATCTGTCGAATTTCAACTGCCCCATATGGAGTAACATCTGTAACATTATAAGGACCTGTCCACCTGGATTTTAATTTTCTTGGAAATAGCCTCAGCCTGCTATTGTAAAGAAGTACTTGATCTCACATTTTGAAACTTTTTTTTCGGATCAAATTGTCATGCCATATTTTTGTCACGAACCGGATTTTCCACCCTCGGGAGTCGTGATGGCGCCTACTAGTGAAAGCTAGGCAAGCGAATTATTTCAATTATTTAACCCTTTTTATTTTTAATCCCTTAACAATTGTGGATAAACATTATATAAATAGCGGAAATAATAAAGCGGAAGAATGAAATGTAACAATTTAATAATAATACCGATACCAATCCATAAATATAATGGCACGACCCGAATTTCCCACACTCGAGAGTCGTGATGGCGCCTACTAGTGAAAGCTAGGCAAGCCAGTTATTCTAGTTATTTAACCATTTTTATTTTAAATCCCTTAACAATTCCAAAACAACATAATAAAAATAGCAGAAATAATAATAACAAAGAACAGTGCGTAAACGAAATATGATAATTTAGATTAATACAAACTGCGGAAGTCTAAGTACAACTCTACCCAGAATCGGTGTCACAATCTCACAGACTATCTAAGAATACTACAAATAAGATCTGAATAGAATTACACGAATCTGTCCCAAAATAAGTAAAAACAGAAAGAAAATGATAGAAGGAGACGCCAAGGCCTGCGTACGCATGCAGGACTACATCGGGTCACCTGACGATCTGGAAGCAGCAACCTCACTGTGGTCCAAAAGCTGCAGCACCAGGATCTGCACACAGTGCAGAGTGTAGTATCAGCATAACCGACCCCATGTGCTGGTAAGTGCCTAGCCTAACCTCGGCAAATTAGTAACGAGACTAGGACCGGACTACCAAATAAACCTATGCAGTTAAATCATATACAGCAAAAAAATAAAGGCAGAAATGTACAAGTAAAGGTAGGAGGGGGAAAACATGCTGCGGGAAATCAAGTAGCAACAGAAAACCAATAAATAACGGTAAAGAACACCATAACTCAATTATAAGCAAGAATCAGGAAATCAAAGACAAGTGCACGGTATCACCCTTCGTGCTTTACACTCTCTCACAAATATCATGCACGACATCACCTTTCGTGCTTTGGGCAAGGGAATCAATAACATCGCAATAAAATCAAGTAGCCACAGAAAACCAATAAATAAACATAGAGAACATCATAACTCAATTATCAACAAGAATCAGGAAAATCAAGGGCAAGTGCACGACATCACCCTTCGTGCTTTTACTCTCATCCTCACCATAAGAATCAATATAATCGGCACGGCATCACCCTTCGTGCTTTTACCTACATAATCATGGCACGAATTTTATCCTTCGTGCGTTATCACTCATATCATGGCACGACATTGTACATTGTGCGACACGGCATCACGCTTCGTGAAATAACCTCTCTCTCACAAATATCATGCACGACATCACCCTTCGTGCTTTTACACTCTTCCTTACACAAACAACAATCACAAGCAATAGGGGCAAGGGAATCAATAAAATCACAATAAAATCCCGCAAGGGGACAATAGTATAACAATAATATCCCGGCAAGGGAAAACAATATCAAAGTCAAGAACATCCCGGCAAGGGAGATAATATCATAAACCTCTTCTCTTTTCCACAATTACTTCACAACTCAACTAACAACTTGAGCCAACGCTCTACAATGTTCCATTACCAATAATACTTCCATAATTCAATTCACAACTTGAGCCAACGCTCTACAGTGTTCAATTGCCAATAATACTTCCACAAGCCTTGTTCGACAATAGATATCATCACATAAAGCATAAACAATACGAAACAGAGTCACATTTATCAAAGAATAAGACTCACGGGCATGCTTGACATCGACGTATAGATACTCATCACCATGCCTATATGTCGTACTCAACAATTAACACATAGCAAATAAGACACAACTCCAAATCCCTCAAGCTAAGGTTAGACCAAACACTTACCTCGATGCCACGAACATAAATCAAGCTTCAACTACCGATTTACCTCTTGTTTCCACCACCAATTCGCTTGTATCTAGCCACAATTTAATCAATACTATTAATAAATGCTAAATGAATCAATTCTAATGCATGAAAATAGGTTTTCAAATGATTTCCCCAAAAAGCCAAAAATTGAACCCCGGGACCGCTTGGTCCAAACCCGAAATTCGGACCAAAACCCAATTACCCATTCACCCCCGAGCCCGGATATACAATTGGTTTTGGAATCCGACCTCTATTTGAGGTCTAAATCCCCAATTTTCAACATTTCTAAGTTCTACCCAAAATTCCCAATTCCACCATGAAAACCCTAGATTCTAGAATGAAATCTTGTAAAAAGAAGTTAAGGAGTGAAAGAAATGAGTTTAAAATCACTTACTTGTGTTTTGGGGAAGAAAGAGTGTTTGAAAAATTGCCTCTTATGTTTTAGGTCTTGTGAAAAATGAAAATGACTGAAAAGACTCGTTTATATATATACCCCTCTCAGATCCTCACCGCTGACCGCAGAAAAAGGATTGCGGCCGCGGAGCTCCACCGTGGACCGCGAAATATCGAGCGCGGCCGCGAAGACTTAGCCTTGCTCACCGCGGACCGCATAAATCCCACCGCGGTCGCGAAGACCTCACCGCGATCGCGAGAAATCACTGCGGATCGTGAAGCCTGGTTCAGAGACCTGCAACTTCTCTGAACCTGCAACAGTTATTTTCTAAGTCTAAATGCACCTCGTGGCCTATCCAAAACTCACCCGAACCCTCGGGTCTCCAAACCAAACATGCACGCAAGTCCAAAAACATCATACGGACTTGCTCGTGTGATCAAATCATCAAAATAACATCAATAACTATGAATTTAGCATCAAAATCAAAGAGAAATCTCATGAACTCGTAAGTTCCATTTTCAACAACCGATGGTTCGATTCACGTCATATCAAGTCCGTTTTTACCAAATTTTACAGGCTCAACTTAAATGCCATATAGGACCTACACCGGGCTCCGGAACCAAAATACGGTCCCGATACCATCAAATTCAAATACATTCAAATTTCTAAAAATTCTTATAATTTCATTTAAACAATTTCTTTCAAAAATTCATTTCTCGGGCTTGGGATGTCGGAAATAAATTCCGGGCATGTGCCCAAGTCCGATATTTTCCTACGGACCCTTCGGGACCGTCAAATCACGGGTCCAGGTCCGTTTACCAAGAATGTTAACCAGAGTCAACTTTATTCAATTTTTAAAAGCCAATTTCCATATTTTACTTAGTTTTCACATAAAAACTTTTTCGGAAACGCGCCCGGACTGCGCAAGCAAATCGAGGTGGGATAAAAAGAGGGTTTTAAGGCCTCGGAACGTAGAATTCACTTTCAAAACGAGTGATGACCTTTTGGGCTATCACATCCTCCACCTCTAAAACAACCGTTCATCCTCGAACGGACATAAGAAGGAGGTACTTGAGTCGGAGAAAAGATGGGATAACGGCTCCGCATATCGGACTCGGACTCCCAGGTCGATGCCTCAACAGGCTGACCTCTCCACTGAACATGAATAGAAGGGAAACTCTTCGCTCTCAACTGATGAACCTGCCGGTCTAGAATAGCTACCGACTCCTCCTCATAGGACAAGTCCTTGTCCAACTAGAAAGTGCTGAAATCTAACACGTGGGATGAATCGCCGTGATACTTCCGAAGCATGGACACATGAAACACTGGATGCACGACTGATAAACTCGGCGGCAACGCAAGTCTGTAAGCCACCTCTCCCACTCGATCAAGAATCTCAAACGGGCCAATGAATATAGGGCTAAGCTTTCCCCTCTTCCAAAATCTTATCACGCCCTTCATAGGCGACACCCGAAGCAACACCCGCTCGCCGACCATGAGTGCCACATCACGAACCTTACGGTCAGCATAACTCTTTTGCCTGGACTGAGCTATACGAAGACTATCCTGACCTTGTCCAAGGCATCCTGCACTAGATCCGTACCCAACAATCGAGCCTCTCCCGGCTCAAACCAACCAACCGGCGACCGACACCGCCTACCATATAAAGCCTCATAGGGAACCATCTGAATGCTCGACTGGTAACTGTTATTGTAGGCAAACTCTACTAAAGGTAAAAACTGATCCCACGAGCCTCCAAAGTCATTAACACAAGATTGGAGCATATCCTCCAAAATTTGAATAGTACGCTCGGACTACCCGTCCTTCTGAGGATGAAATGCGGTGCTCAACTCGACCCGTGTGCCCAACTCACGCTGAACTGCCCTCTAGAAATGTGAGGTAAACTGCGTACCTTGGTTAGAAATGATAGACACGGGCACACCATGAAGACGAACAATCTCCCGGATGTAGATCTCAGCTAACATCTAAGAAGAATAAGAAACCGCCACAGGAATGAAATGCGCTGACTTGGTCAGCCTATCAACAATAACCTATACTGCGTCGAACTTCCTCTGAGTCCGTGGGAGCCCAACAACAAAGTCCATAGTGATACGCTCCCACTTCCACTCAGGAATCTCAATCTTCTAGAAAAAACCACCCGGTCTCTGATGCTCGTACTTTACCTGTTGACAATTCAAACACCGAGCCACATATGCAACAATATCCTTCTTCATCCTCCTCCACCAATAATGCTGCCGCAAATCCTAATACATCTAGAGGCGCCCGAATGAATAGAATATCGGGAACTATGGGCCTCCTCTAGAATCAACTCACGAAGATAATCCACATTAGGCACACATATACGACCCTGCATCCTCGAAACTCCATCATCTCCAACTGTAACCTGCTTGGCACCTCCGTGCCGCATTGTGTCCCTAAGAACACACAAATGAGGATCATCATACTGCCGATCTCGGATACACTCAAATAATGAAGAACGAGACTGTACAACCTAACACACAGCTGGGATCAAAGACATCCAACCTCATGAACTGATTGGCAAAAGCCTGAACATCCAAAGCAAGCGGCCTCTCACCGACTGGAATATATGCAAGACTGCCCATACTGGGTGACTTTCTACTCAAAGCATCGGCCACCATATTGGCCTTCTCCGGATGATATAAGATGGTGATATCATAGTCTTTCAATAGCTCCAACCACCTTCTTTGCCTCAAGTTTAGCTCCTTCTACTTGAACAAGTATTGCAAACTTTTGTGAACACCTCACATGGCATGCCGTATAGATAGTGCCTCCAAATCTTCAGCGCGTGAACAATGGCTGCTAACTCCAAATCATGGAGTGGACAGTTCTTCTCATGAATCTTCAACTACCACGAAGCATAAGCAATGACCTTGCCATCCTGCATCAACACCGCACTAAGTCCAATACGAGATGCATCACAATAAACTGTATATGGCCCTGAACCTGTGGGCAAAACCATTACTGGTGCCGTAGTCAAGGCCGTCTTGAGATTTTGAAAGCTCGCCTCACACTCGTCCGACCACCTAAACTGGGCACCCTTCTGGGTCAACCTGGTCATCGGGGCTGCAATAGATGAAAACCCCTCCACAAATCGACGTAATAGCCCGCCAAACCTAAGAAACTCCGAATATCTGTAGCTGATGTGGGTCGAAGCCAGTTCTTGACTGCCTCTATCTTCTTCGGATCCACCTGAATACCCTCTGCTGAAACAACATGACCCAAGAATGCAACTGAACTTAACCAGAACTCGCACTTCGAAAACTTAGCATACAACTGACTATCCCTCAAAGTCTGAAGAACGACTCGAAGATGCTGCTCGTGCTCCGTCTGGCTGCGGGAATAGATCAAAATATCGTCAATGAAGACAATCAAGAAGGAATCCAAATAAGGCCTGAACACTCGGTTCATCAAATCCATGAAAGCTGCTGGGGCATTTGTCAATCCGAATGACATCACCAAGAACTCATAATGCCCGTACCGAGTGCGAAAAGCTGTCTTAGGAACATCAGATGCCCTAATCCTCAACTGATGGTAGCCAGATCTCAAGTCGATCTTAGAAAATACTTGGGCACCCTGAAGCTGGTCAAACAAATCATCAATCCTCGGCAATGGGTACTTATTCTTGATTGTGACCTTGTTCAATTGCTGGTAATCTATACACATCCTCATCGATCCGTCCTTTTTCTTAACAAACAACACCGGCGCACCCCAAGGCGAGACTCTAGGCCTAATAAAGCCCTTATCAAGCAAGTCTTGGAACTGCTCCTTCAATTCTTTTAACTCAGGCGGGGCCATACGATACGACGGAATAGAAATGGTCTGAGTGCCCGGAACCAAATCAATGCAGAAGTCAATATCCCTGTTGGGTGGAATGCCTGGCAGGTCTGAAGGAAATACCTCAAGAAACTCACGAACAACCGGCACAGAATCCATATGAGGAACCTCGACACTAGAATCACGAACATACGTCAAATAGGCCAAACATCCCTTATCAACCATACGCCGAGCCTTCATATATGAGATAACCCTACGGGTAGAATGACCAGGAGTCCCTCTCCACTATGAACGAGGCAACCCCAGCAAGGCTAAGGTCACAGTCTTGGCATGACAGTCCAAGATAGCGTGGTAAGGTGATAACCAGTCCATCCCTAATATGACATCAAATTCAACCATATCCAGAAGTAACAAATCTATTCGAGTCTCAAGACCCCCAATCACAACTTTAAAAGAACGATGATCACGATCTACCACAATAGAATCACCAGCCGGTGTAGACACATAAACAAGAGCACTCAAGGAATCACTAGGCATGACCAGATACGATGCAAAATAAGATGACACCTAGGAGTATTTAGACCTGAATCAAATACAACTGAAGCATCTCTACAACAAACCAGAACAGTACCTGCGATAACTGCATCGGAGGCCTCAGTCTCAAGCCTGGCTTGAAGAGCATAACATCGGGGCTGGGCCCCACCACTCTGAACTACTTCTCTGGGACGACGTCATGTTGGCTGGCCTCCAACTTTAACGGCCTGACCTCCACCTCTAATACCTCTACCTCCACCTCTAGCACCTCAGCCTCCCCCTCTAGCTGGCTGAGCGGGCGGTGGAACACTCGGTGCATGAACCATGGCACGGGAACCCTGATGCTGAGAGCTTCTCGGTGCTTGAGGACAAAATCTAGCAATATGCCTCGTATCGCCACAAGTATAACAAGTCCTCGGCTGCTGAGACTGCTGGCCGTGACGGCCTGAATGACCACTCTGAAAACTCTGGAGCGGCGGTGCACTAATAGGAGCTAGTGGTGCACTGTAGGATTGCTGATCATAATACTGCGTATGAGAACCACGGCCACCTGGAGCACCGTGAGAAGCCTGTAGTGCTGAATGAAATGGCCTGGAAGGATGAACCCTACCAAAAGAATCTCTGCCTCTAGATGAGGCACCACTGAACCTGCCCGAATGATGAGGCCTCTTGTTAGACCCCTGACCACTCCCCTGTGATAGAACCATCTCCACTCTCCTGGCCACATTGGCCGCATCCTGAAAAGAAATCTCACTCCCCG
Organism: Nicotiana attenuata; assembly: GCF_001879085.1. Taxonomy (NCBI): domain Eukaryota; kingdom Viridiplantae; phylum Streptophyta; class Magnoliopsida; order Solanales; family Solanaceae; genus Nicotiana; species Nicotiana attenuata. The sequence continues at coordinate 9,877 of NW_017677187.1, forward strand.
TCTCCTTAGCCATCTGCACTCGAATAGGCTGAACGAGTCCTTCAATGAACCTCCTCACTCTCTCTTTCTCGGTGGGAAGTATAAGAAGAGCATGACGAGCCAAGTCAATGAATCTGGACTCGTACTGAGTGACAGTCAAAGAACCCTGCTAGAGACGCTCAAACTGCCTCCGGTAGTTCTCCCTCGAGTGATAGGAAGAAACTTCTCCAAAAATAGCTGAGAAAACTGATCCCAATTCAAAGCCGGTGACCCAGCTAGTCTAGCCAAACAATAATCTCTACACCAAGTCTTGGCGGATCCAGACAAACGAAAAGCATCAAAGTCGACCCCATTGGTCTCCACAATCCACATGTTTCGTAGGACCTCATGACAGCTGTCCAAATAATCTTGGGGATCCTCAAAAGATGTACCACCAAAAGTAGTAGTGAAGAGCTTGGTGATACCTACCCAACCTCCACAAAGCCTCCGAAGACGTAGCTGATCTAACACCGGTCTATGCCGCTGCTCGGCTGAAGAAGCGGTACATTACCTCGCTATTCGCAAAAGAACAAGAGTGGAAGTTCAATTATCATTGAGAAATCAAGTCGCACGACAGGAAAGAATAGATGTGAAGTTTTTCCTAACTCTGTAGCCTCTGGGGAATAAATACAGACGTCTCTATACCGATCCCTCAGACTCTACTAAGCTTGTCTGTGAATTGTGAGACCTAAGCAACCTAGAGCTCTGATACCAACTTGTCACGACCCAGATTTCCCACCCTCGGGAGTCGTGATGGCACCTACTAGTAAAAGCTATGCAAGCCAGTCATTCCAGTTATTTAACCATTTTCATTTTAAATTCCTTAACAATTCCAAAACAACATAATAAAAACAGCGGAAATAATAATAACAAAGAACAGTGCGGAAGAAGAAATATGATAATTTAGATTAATACAAACCGCGGAAGTCTAAGTACAACTCTACCCAGAATTGGTGTCACAATCTCACAGACTGTCTAGGAATACTACAAATAAGGTCTGAATAGAATTACACGAATATGTCCCGAAATAAGAAAAAACAGAAAGAAAATGATAGAAGGAGACGCCAAGGCATGCGGATGCCTGTAGGACTACCTCGGGTCGCCTGACGGTCTGGAAGCAGCAACTTCACTGCGGTCCAAAAGTTGAAGCACTGGGATCTGCACAAAGTGCAGCGTGTAGAATCAACACAACCGACCCCATGTGCTGGTAAGTGCCTAGCCTAACCTCGACGAAGTAGTGACAAGAATAGGACCAGACTACCAAATAAACCTGTGTAGTTAAATCATATACAACGGAAAAATAAAGGCAGAAATGTACAAGTAAAGATAGGAGGGGGAAAACATGCTGCGGGGAAATCAAGTAGCAACAGAAAACCAATAAATAACCGTAAAGAACACCATAACTCAATTATCAGCAAGAATCAGGAAATCAAAGACAAGTTCACGGCATCACCCTTCGTGCTTTACACTCTCTCACAAATATCATGCACGGCATCACCCTTAGTGCTTTGGTCAAGGGAATCAATAACATCGCAATAAAATCAAGTAGCAGAAAACCAATAAATGAACGTAGAGAACATCATAACTCAATTATCAACAATTATCAGGTAAATCAAGGGCAAGTGCACGGCATCACCCTTCGTGCTTTTACTCTCGTCCTCACCATAAGAATCAATATAATCGGCACGGCATCACCCTTCGTGCTTTTACCTCACATAATCATGGCACGGAATTTATCCTTCGTGCGTTATCACTCATATCATGGCACGACATTGTACATCATGTGGCACGGCATCACGCTTCGTGCATTAACACTCTCTCTCACAAATATCATGCACGACATCACCCTTCGTGCTTTTACACTCTTCCTTACCCAAACAACAATCACAAGCAATTGGGGCAAGGGAATCAATAAAATCACAATAAAATCCCGGCAATGGGACAATAGTATAACAACAATATCCCAGTAAGGGAAAACAATATCAAAGTCAAGAACATCCCGGCAAGGGAGATAATATCATAAACCTCTTCTTTTTTCCACAATTACTTCACAAGTCAACTTACAACTTGAGCCAGAGATCTACAATGTTCCATTACCAATAATACTTCCATAATTCAATTCACAACTTCAATAATACTTCCATAATTCAATTCATAACTTGAGCCAACGCTCTACAACGTTCAATTACCAATAATACTTCCATAATTCAATTCACAACTTGAGCCAACGCTCTACAATGTTCAATTGCCAATAATACTTCCAAAAGCCTTGTTCAACAATAGATATCATCACATAAAGCATAAACAATACGAAATGGAGTCATATTTATCAAAGTATAAGACTCACGGGCATGCTTGACATCGATGTATAGATACTCGTCACCATGCCTATACGTCGTACTCAACAATTAACACATAGCAAATAAGACACAACTCCAAATCCCTCAAGCTAAGGTTAGACCAAACACACCTCGATGCCACGAACACAATTCAAGCCTCAACTACCACTGTACCTCTTGTTTCCACCACCAATTCGCTTGTATCTAGCCACAATTTAATCAATACTATTAATAAATGCTAAATGAATCAATTCTAATGCATGAAAATAGGTTTTCAAATGATTTCCCCAAAACGCCAAAAATCGACCTCGGGCTCGCTTGGTCCAAACTCGAAATTCGAAGCAAAACCCAATTACCTATTCACCCCCGAGCCCAGATATATAATTGGTTTTGGAATCCGACCTCAATTTGAGGTCTAAATCTCCAATTTTCAACATTTCTAAGTTCTACCTAAAATTCCCAATTCCACCATGAAAACCCTAGATTCTAGGATGAAATCTTTTTAAAAGAAGTTAAGGAGTGAAAGAAATGAGTTTAAAATCACTTACTTGTGTTTTCGGGAAGAAAAAGTGTTTGAAAAATCGCCTCTTATGTTTTAGGTCTTGTGAAAAATTAAAGTGGCTGAAAAGACTCGTTTATATACCCCTCTCAGATCCTCACCGCTGACCGCGAAAAAGGGTTGCGGCCGCAGAGCTCCACCGCGGACCGCAAAATATCGAGCGCGGCTGCGTAGACTTAGCCTTGCTCACTGCGGACCACATAAATCCCACCGCGGTCGCGAAGACCCCACCGCGATCGCGAGAAATCTCTGCGGACCGTGAAGCCTGGTTCAGAGACCTACAACTTCTTTGAACCTGCAACAGTTATTTTCTAAGTCTAAATACACCCCGTGGCCTATCCAAAACTCACCCGAGCCCTCGGGGCTCCAAACCAAACATGCACGCAAGTCCAAAAATATCATACGGACTTGCTTGTGTGATCAAATCATCAAAATAACATCAATAACTATGAATTTAGCATCATAATCAAAGAGAAATCTCATGAACTCTTGATATTCCAAACGTCAATACCACACAAGAGGGGGGCGGGGGCGGGGGTGATTTGTGTGGTACCCAATTTTCGATCTATAAGAACCTGGTTCCTAGGTGTTCTAACTACTACTGTTTGCGGAATTAAAATACAGAAAATAAAAGAACACAAGGATTTTTACGTGGAAAACACCTGGCTCAAAAGGTGAAAAAACCACCACCTACTACTCAGTAGGATTTTCCCAAACATCCACTAAACTCAATGAGCCAAAAACAACATTTACAAAACTCTTGTAAACCTAAGGATTAACTCTAATCCCAGTGTGGCACACAGCCTCAACTGTTGCGACACTTTCAAGTTAACTCTAACTTGAATACTCAAAGTACCTAATACAATTGCTTCTATGAAAGCTAGAAAGGTACAAGTTTTAAATCACCTACTACAATTGAACTAGAATAAGAATAAACACAATGGAACTGGTTCTTCTATCTTCTTCAAGTAGCTGCAGGCGTGCACACTCAATCTCACATAAATTGCTTGCAAAATAGCCTTGCTCTTTTGCTCTCAATTTTGCTTAACTTCAGCATATGTGCATACATGTAAAAGAGAACAACTCAGTTATTTATTAGATTAGTAATTAGAGTTGGATTGTAACTCAATTTCTGATCCTCCATTGAATTTGAGTCCTAGACCAATCCAAACTCCAACCCTTATCCGGATGTGTTCTCTTCTTATAAGGAGACATCTTCTCCTTATCCCATATGCAATCTTTTCGATCAGGTCAGAAGATATTCAGAAGATATTGCTGCTTGATCCCCAAGGACTTATCTTCTTCACGTGCATCTCATGTGCATGGGCCATAACAACTGTGTCTCCTAAAATGGACCTGGTCCTTCACTGAGTTCATTTGTCATTCTTCAACACTTCAACTGATCTTGGGCCAACAAATTCCCCCTTTTTGATGATGACAAACTCTGTGCTTGTACTGATCAGAGAACCTGTGGAACTTAGCTAAAATATCATCACTTGAAAACTTTAAATTATCATTAAGGGCCAGATTTAATTAGGTCATAAACATCACTGTTCAGAAAAATATCTTCCCCTTTTTGGCATCATCGAAAAGTTGCATAAACATGTGAATCCCAGAATATTAATCATTACTCATGGCCACTGGGGCAACTGCAAGTGAAAGCATGCTTTAGTTAATCAAAAATCAACTTGACAAATATAACTATTAAGAGCAGAATCATCATAAAACAAGAGAAATGCAAATTGTCATTGATAAGGCAGTGCTTCTTCAAGACAGTCCACAAAAAGAAAGAACAAAAACAACCAACCATGAGCAAAAACAAGAAAAATCCCTAATCTGGGTCACTGGGGGTTAACTGAACTGGTTCAGAACAAGGACAAAGAGGGCTAAGGCTTTGAAGAACTAGAGGGATGGGATTGGAGTAAGTTGAGCATTGTTTGTAGCATCCCTTCACTCTTTTCTTTCTCTTTTGCTAGTACTGCTTTCAGCCCATTCCTTTCTTCTTCCAACTCAGCCACACGAGCCTGAAGCCCAGCAATCTCGGCATCTTTGGTCCCACATTCTTGAACCAAAGCCCTAACCTTGCTATTCAATGGGGTCTTCACTGATGAACCAGGTTCAATAGGGGCTACACTTAGCAGATAGTCACAGGCCTGGAGAGTCTTCATTCTAAAGTGCTCCTTACTGGAGGCCATTTCCCATTTCTTCAAAGGAACGTTCAGCCTGTCCAGTACAGTTGTTAAAATGAATCCATAAGGAGTAGCATGAGCCTTTGAACCATTGATGACTCTGTCCAGCAGTTTACTATGAAAGCAGGCCAATTAATCTGCTTACCCCTCACAAGACACTCCATGAGAACAAGGTCCATATAATTTGCAGTGTGCCTCCTCTCCTGTCTAGGCAGCAGACACTTGTTCACAAACTCAAAGATCACTTTATATTCTGGCTTCATTTCACTCTTTTGAACAAATCTTGCTTCAGGCACCTCTGCAGCATCCTTTGTATCACAGAAGTTCTTGGTGATTTGGAGTGCTGTGGGCAGATCATCTAGACAAGGCCACCTTTGCCTGGTGTAATCATCATAGCCCTCACTTGGAATGTCTAGAATCCTGCCCAATTCAGGTGCATCAAACTTCACCTTCACACCTTTCACCACACTGGTCAGTAGCCCATTTTTCACAGAACCATTTGCCATGAATTCAATAAGCTCTTCTGGCTAGTCTTTCATCCATCTGAAAGGCCATGTCCTTCCAACCCTGTGCAGCTAAAACATCCAACAACCTAAGCATGCCTGGCTCCTCCAGGTCTTTCAGCAGCCTACCCTTCAATATCTTCCTTCTGCTAAAAATAACAAAACGATCTTGCTCTTGTTCAGACTCCTCCTCTTCTTCTTCTCCACTCCACTCTTCATCTTCTTCTTTAGTAATTTTCACTTGTTTTCCCTTTACTGCAGACCTAGTTCTTCTAGCCAAAGAAGGTTCAGCAGGTACATATTTTGAAGACTTCTTTGCAGGAGTCTTGGTTCTTTTTGGTTTGTGAGTGGGAACCTCCACAGTTGTACCTCTCTCTTGATGGACCAGTTCCATCTCCTCCTCCTCTTCTTCAACAGCCTCAGGACTTTCTACTACCTTTTCTTTTCCCTTTTCCTTCTTCTTTTTCTTACTCTTCTCTAATGCTTCCTGCAGTTCTGCTTCACTTTGCATTACTTTGCTCCTTGTAGCTCTTCCTCTAGGTACAGAAGTAGCAGCAGTCTTGGGAGATGTTACTTTGCTTTTCTTTGAGGGTTCAGAAGCAACTGGGGTCCTTTGTGAAGACGCCTTGCGCTTCTTTGGGTCATAACTGGCCCCTACTTTCTTTAGCATATCTGCTAAAGTCTCATCCACAGAAGAACCTTGTTCTTCTTGTTGCTTACTCATTTGAACAAGTCCCTCAGCAGCCTATCCTGATCCGCTCCCCCCTGACTTTAAGCCACCTTCTTCTCCTCCACCACAAATAGCAATAACCTCTCCTTTCTTTTTCTTTCTCCTCCTACTAGACTCAGCCCCTTCAGCATTTTTGACATAACCCACTAACACAAACCTACTATTTTCCTTCTCTACTACATCAGAAAATACATAACAGGTGTTTACCTCACCTGGGGTTTCTTGACTCTTGTCATTATCAAAAGACCCAAGTTCTTCTCCTTCACTAGCAGAAATGAACATTTCAGACTCAAAGCTTGAGTCAAATTCTTCCGCTGAAACCTCTTGATGTTCTAAATGTCAATACCACACAAGAGGGGGGGGGGGTGATTTGTGTGGTACTCAATTTTTCGCTTAAACTGCTTCTGGAAGGACCTGGTTCTTCTAGGTGTACTTATTACTACTGTTTGCGGAATTAAAAGTACATAAAAAAAAGAACACAGAGATTTTACGTGGAAAACTCCTGGCTCAAAAGGTGAAAAAACCACGACCAACTACTCAGTAGGATTTTCCCAAACATCCACTAAAATCACTGAGCCAAAACTGCATTTACAAAACTCTTTGTAAACCTAAGGATTAACTCTAATCCCATTGTGGCAACCAGCCTCTAACTGCTGCGACAACTTCAAGTTAACTCTAACTTGAATACTCAAAGTACCTAATACAATTGCTACTAGATAAAGCTGAAAGGTACAATATGAAACACCTACTACAATTGAACTAGAAGTAAAGAAAGACACATAAAACTCTTTATGGAGCTGGTTCTTCAATCTGGTTCATGTAGCTTCTGGTTTTGCACACTTGAATCACACACGAACTGCTGGCAAAAAGCCTTGCTATTTTGCTCCCAATACACGTTTAACTTCTGCGCTTTTGTGCAACAAATTTAATGTGAGAACATCCTGCAATTTATAGAGTTAGTAGATGAAGAAATAACTAGAGTTCTGATGCAACTCTTCCTTGGTGGAAGAGTTCAAGTTGATTTCAACTTCTAACTCCTTCCCTATCTTGGATAGTGTTCCCTTTGATTAAGGACTCCTTCTCCTTATCAATTATGCAACCTTTTTGATCAGGAGATATTAAATACACCAAGTTAAGCTTATCTCCTTCACGTGCATCCCACATGCTTGAATCTACTCGTTTTTGTGAACCTGAGGGATGGAACAATGGATGGACCTGGTTCATGTCTGAGTTCCTTTGTCAGTCTTCAAAACTAACCTTTACTTGGGTCAACAAATTCCCCTTTTTTGATGATGACAAACACTGTGCTTTTCATACACTTGGGCCCTGCCAGAATTCAGCTCAAACATCAACACAATGTTAGAAACATTTTTCCTTTATATCACTTATCATCAAGGATCAGGTACATTAGGTTATAAACATCACTGTTCAAAGTGTAAACATCGCTTGTTTAAAGCACAACCTTTTTCCCCCTGTTGGCATCATCGAAACGTTGCATAAAAAATGTGAGATAACAAGATTTTAAGAATTACTCATGGCCACTAGGGCTACTTCAAATGCAATCATGAATTAATCATCATAGATCAAGCTAAGAATTTTAACCATCAAAGAAATATAAACAAACAGTTAGAGCAAAAGGCAGTGAATTTCATTGATGATTGATAAGATTCTACCACAAAGCATAAGAAGAAATAAAAATACTGAAACCACGAGCAAAAGAAACAAAGTCCCGAATTGGGTCACTGGTTGATCTACACTAGGTTAGGATTTAAGGCTTGGAAGAGGTAGGGGCTGGGTTATTTGCTTGGAGAAGTTTCAGCATGTCTTGAAGAATTCCATCATTCCTCTCCTTTTCCCTTGCAAGTTCAGTTGTGAGAACATCTCTCTCAGATTCTACCTCAACCAATCGTGTCTTCAGCCTTGCTATCTCAATATCCTTTGCCTCACTCTCCTGTACCAAGACTCTTACTTTGCTATTGATAGGTGTCTTTTTAGATGAACCATGTTCATTAAGAATGACATTGACTTCATAATTGCAAGCAAGCAGAGTATTAACCCCACTTCTTCATAGGTACCTTGAAATGTGCAACCACAGTTGTGAGAATGAAACCATAGGGAATGGCATGAGTTTTGGTGCCATTGATAACCCTATCAGTAGGTCCAAGAGGGTTTCCTGTTCAGATGGAACAGGTTCATCTATATTTCTCAAGTTGAACCTACCCTTCAGCAGCTTCCCACTTCCCCCTGTTTTGCTCACACTCTCTTCTATTTCAGTAAATTCCTCTCCCCAAACAACCATTGCACCAATTTCTTTTGTTCGACCAACAGGAGTGGGTGAAGAATCAACCACTCTTTTACCCTTTCCCCTCACAGCACTCCTAGCACCCTTGCTCTCTTTTTCGTTTTCTTTTTTTACCACCAACTTCTCCAGATTATGTAGACTCTATACCTGCTATACATCCTACAAATCTATTCTCCAAATTTGCAGCAACTTTAGAAATTATCTTAAGAGAAACTTTAGAATCAGAAGATACCTGTTCAGTTTTGAAAGACCTACTTTCTTCCCCCTTAGTAGCAGACTTAAATGAATCTTCAGATTTCTAGGATTCTTCTTCCCTACCTGCTTTCAATTGCTGTTTATTTTCTTGGTGATGAAGGATTTTCAGAGGTGTTTGACATATCTAGGCTAGTGTATGAAAAGAAGAGAATTAGATTGTGTTTTGAAGATGAAAGAAGAATGAGAGTTTTTGACGGCTTGAGAGAGATGAAGTAAGGAATACACTAAAGGTGATCAACATACAGGGGAATAATTGATGGGGTAACTACAGCTTTTCAGACTCTTAGAAGTTTTAATCAAACTGAAATTCAATTTTGAAGAGACGTTGGAGTGTATCCCTAGAATCTAGGTACTTCTATTTGGTTGGGACTCTTTTGAACCGGACTGGTTCACTTGTAACGGATATGTCCAAAAGGAGTTTGGTATTTGGTAGGACTCTCTGCTCATGATCAAAATATAGTTATTTCAAATTATGCAGAGTGTAGAAAACATACCGTGTTATCTTGATGAACCAGGTTCTTCACTGATAATTCTCTTGTGTGAGTCTAGATTTGCCAAAATAGAGAAAATATTATTAGAGATTAATGAGTCATTTTAACACATGGCACAAGAGTATACTATGGAAAGTATGAGACTGAACAAGATTTAATATAATTATACAATTTACAGACTTTCTAACCAATTTTTGTTTTTCAATCTTTTTTTTTCCGTTTAACCTTGAACTGGTCCTTTTAGGTGATCTTAAATTCCAACTTGTTCACTCAAAGTGATCTCTACTTAAGGCTATTGTGAAGATGTCAGCAATTTGCTTGTTAGTAGCACAAAACTCCACAGTGATCAAGCTTTTCTCATAGTTGTCCCTAAAAAATGGCGCCTAACACTATGTGCTTAGTTCTCTTATGATGAACTGGTTTCTTTGTCATACTAATAGCACTAGTGTTATCACAGAAAATATAGAGATGCAACCAACATCAATTCCAAAGTTCAGTAATAGTTTTTTGATCCACAACAATTGAGCACAACATGAAGCAGCAGCAACATACTCAGCTTCAGCAGTAGATAAGGCCATTGAATTTTGCTTTTTGGTAGCCCATCACACAAGACATGAACCAAGGAAGTGTGCCATTCCTGAGGTGCTCTTCCTCCACAAGGAAACCTGCATAATCAGCGTGAGCATATCCCACTAGGTTAAAATTACTACCTTTTGGATACCAAAGGCAAAGGTCAGTGGTGCCTTTCAAGTATCTCAATACTCTCTTGACGATAGTCCAGTGGGACTTCTTTGGATTTGCTTGAAATCGAGCACAAAGACCTCTACTGAAAACAATGTTAGGTCTGTTAGCAGTAAGATACAAAGGAGAACCAATCATTCCCCTATACAACTTCTGATCAATAGATGAACCAGGTTCATCTATATCTAATTTCGTGGATGTTGCAATAGGAGTGTCAATTTCTTTGGATGTTCCTTCCTGGTATTGTTACTGAGTAATATGTTCATGGACAGGTTCCCTCGAGGTTTGAGGATCAGTTCCTCTCTAGTCAGTTCCCCCTGTCATGTTGCCCTGGGTAGAGGGACCTGTTCCATCACATGTTCCTTCCTATGATGCATCTTCGGCTGGACTGTGGTTTCACCATTTGAAATTTCTTATAAGCCCAATATCTTCATTATCTTGTTCCTGCCTCTCAGAAAGACTGTTAGTTTACAAAAATAACATATACATTTTTCTACACACATAGTTCTTTTATTGTATATCTTATAAGCTTTACTATGTTAAGAATATCCCAAGAATACTCCCTCATCACTTCTGGGATCGTACTTACCTAGGGAGTCTTTGCCATTATTGTGCACAAAGCACTTGCATCTAAATGCCCTAAGATGGGATATATTTAGCTTTCTCCCTTTAAGTGACTCATAGGGAATCTTCTCAACAAGAGGTCTAGTCATGCAACTATTTATGATGTAGCATGTAAAAATTCAGCAAACTTAGCATTTTTAAATTCAGTTCCATGATCAGACCTAATTGATGCAAGTTGATTACCTAGTTGTTTCTAAGTTTTTCTAACAAAAGAAGTAAACATGTCAAATGCTTCATCTTTAGATGTTAAAAACAATGTCCAAGTAAACCTAGAGTAATCATCAACAAGCACCATCACATATCTTTTACCACATCTGCTTAATGTCCTCATTGGACCACAGAGATCCATATGGACCAGTTCCATCGTCTAGTGGTGCTTACCATTTTCTTGCATTTAAAAGAGGATCTTACCTGCTTCCCCCTTGCACAAGCCTCACAAACTTTGTCTTCCTTGAACTTGATTTAGGAATCCTATCACCAGGATCTTGGAGACTAATTTGTTGAGTTGACTCAGACTTGCATGTCCAACTCTCTTGTGCCAAAGGAGGGGATCATGTCCAACACACTTAAGCAAGTGAGTTCATCTTCTGAAAGTGTGGACAAATCTATAATACATGTATTGTTTTACTCTTTTTCCTGCAAAAACAATCTTGTCAGTGGGTATATTTAATCACAAGATATTTGGTAGTGGTGAATGCTACCACATTACCTTTATCACATAATTGTGATACAGCGATTAGACTTTACTTTAGGCCATCTATCAAGTAGACATTCTCAATAGAGTATAAACAGTCTTACCTATCTTTCCAACCCAATGATCTCACTTTCTTCCCATTTCCAAAGGAGACATTACCTCCTTTAAGTCCTCAACTGAAAAGAACTAGTTCTTGCTTCCTGTCATATGCTTTGAGCAGCCACTATCCATGTACCATATTTGGCTGCTCCTTTCACTTGACCCATAAAAGGAAATCAGGAGTTAGTCTTAGAACCCAAACTAGTTTGGGTCCCTTTCTATAGGCAAAAAGGTGAAATCAGATTCTTTTTAGCCCAACCTGGCAGCCTATTTTTCCTTGAACAAATTTTATTCTTTTTTACTAGCCTTTTCTTTTGCAATACATTCAGATTTATAGTGACCAGTTTTACCAGCAAGTGTGTGCAAATTTTGTTCTCAGGAAGTGTGAGGTACTTGCTTTTGGATCCCACTTAGGTGCAGGGGTCCCGTATCCAAGTCCTCTCTTATTGCTACATGTGTTCATGTAGCCATGAAAGTGCATCGGAGGATCTATTCCATTTACAGGTTCTATCTAGCTCGTGCTTTAACCTTGTTCATCCTCCTTAAGGACTCTTATCTGCTCATCTCTTTTGTACAAACTCATCTTTCATTTTCTACATTTTTCTTTTATAAAGTGAGTTGTGTGTTGATCAGATTTCTTTTTACTAGTTCCTAATTTCAATTTTAGATTTTCAGATTTAAGTTCTAGGACTGTGGTGTCAAGTTCATGAACCTGGTTCTTCAACTTAACATTTTTACTATCACTTTCACTAGCCCTAAGTTCCAGGTTTTTGCACTTAGCTTTCAAAATCACACACTCCTTAGACAGCTGTTTGTTTTCATTGTTTAGATCCTCAGATTCATCATGAAATCCAGGAGTAACTCAGATAGCCTTTCTTTAGACAAAAATTTAATCTTGTCTTTCGAATTGGGGAAAAAATTTTTAACTTACCTCAGATTCCTCATCGGATTTCCCAATTGCCATAAGTGCTTGTTCATCTCCATCTTCGTCTTCTGAGTCATCATCTGAGCTTTCACCCCAAGCAGCAACCATAGCCTTTGTTGATCCTTTGTTCTTCTTGTGATGAACCTGTTCCTTCTTCCTGTTCCTTCGTTCAGCTCTTTCCTTCTTCCATTCAATTTCCCATTGAGGGCAGTTTTTGATGTGGTGATCAGTCTTCCCACACTTGTAACACCCCTCATTGGTTTGTTTTTCAGGAACCCTTGGTTTGATGTAGCTTCCACTTCTTGAAGGACCATTTTCTCTCATTAGGTACTTTTTGAAATCCCTAGTGATCATAGCCATCTCATCATCTTCTAGGTCTGAACCTTCTGTAATTTTGAGAGCCAAACTTCTCTCCTTCTTGGGTGTATCCATCTTCCTGGTTTGCCTTCTCAGTTCATAAGCAGTAAGATTCCCAATCAATTCATCCAGCCTGAGAGTGGCCATATTCTTGGACTCCTGAATGGAAGTGATTTTGCTTTCCCAAGCAACTGGAAGAACTCTTGTCAAGATCTTCTCAACCTTGTCTTCTTCAAGAATAACTCTTCCAAGAGACTTAAGTTCATTTGTCAGTGTAGTGAACCTAGTGTACATCTCTTGAATGGTTTCTCCATCTTTCATTGTGAAATTCTCATATTGAGAATATAGCAATGTTTCTCTGGATCTCTTTACTTGAGGTGTTCCTTCATGAGCCACTTGCAAAGTGTCCCATATCTCTTTTGCAGTAGTACAGCTTTGGATCCTGCTGTACTCATCTGGACCTAGTCCACATACAAGCCATTTCTTGGCTTTAGCATTTTTTTCCCACTTCTTCAGGTCTTCAGCAGTGCAGTCAGCCCTTGTCTTTGGCACGTCCACTCCTTCAGCATTCTTCTTTGTTGTTGCTAAGGGACCATCAGTGACTATGTCCCAGAGTTCATAATCTTCTCCAATGATGTGATCCCTCATCCTGTTTTTCCACCAAGAGTAGTAGTGGCCATTAAAGAGTGGAGGCCTATCAGTGGATTGCCCTTCCCAGTTCCCAGGTGGTGCACTCATGTTGATCTTTTCCTAACGTGTTAGCCTCTTCAAGGATAACCTGCTCTGATACCAATTAATGTTCTAAACGTCAATACCACACAAGAGGGGGGGGGGGGGAGGTAATTTGTGTGGTACTCAATTTTTCGCTTAAACTGCTTCTGGAAGGACCTGGTTCTTCTAGGTGTACTTATTACTACTGTTTGCGGAATTAAAAGTACATAAAATAAAGAACACAGAGATTTTACGTGGAAAACACCTGGCTCAAAAGGTGAAAAAACCACGACCTACTACTCAGTAGGATTTTCCCAAACTTCCACTAAAATCACTGAGCCAAAACTGCATTTACAAAACTCTTTGTAAACCTAAGGATTAACTCTAATCCCGTTGTGGCAACCAGCCTCTAACTGCTGCGACAACTTCAAGTTAACTCTAACTTGAATACTCAAAGTACCTAATACAATTGCTTCTATGAAAGCTCGAAAGGTACAACTTTAAAACACCTACTACAATTGAACTAGAATAAAAGAAATACACATAAAACTCTTTATGGAGCTGGTTCTTCAATCTGGTTCTTGTAGCTTTTGGTTTGCACACTTGAATCACACACGAACTGCTTGCAAAAAGCCTTGCTATTTTGCTCTTAATTCACGTTTAACTTCTGCGTTTTTGTGCAACACTTTAATGTGAGAACATACTGCAATTTATAGAGTTAGTAGATGAAGAAATAACTAGAGTTCTGATGCAACTCTTCCTTGGTGGAAGAGTTCTAGTTGATTTCAACTTCTTACTCCTTCCCTATCTTGAATTGTGTTCTCTTTGACTAAGGAGTCCTTCTCCTTATCAATTATGCAACCTTTTCGATCAGGAGATATTAAATACACCAATTTAAGCTTATCTCCTTCACGTGCATCCCACATGCTTGAATCTGCCCGTTTTTGTGAACCTGAAGGATGGACCACTGGATGGACCTGGTTCATGTCTGAGTTCCTTTGTCAGTCTTCAAAACTAACCTTTACTTGGGCCAACAAATTCCCCCCTGAGGGATGGACCACTGGATGGACCTGGTTCATGTCTGAGTTCCTTTGTCAGTCTTCAAAACTAACCTTTACTTGGGACAACATGTACCCACTCTCACACCTCTCGGTAGAGAGAGTGATTTTGCTCAATTGACTCTCTCGAGACCAATTGGGTAGGCCAATAAGTTCAAGCAACTAGGGTTCAAGTAGGGTGATTACTCTCTCGAGATTTAACCCGTTAATCCCAATTTCTTGTTAGGTCACTTTTGGGGTCATAAACTCTCTTTCTCAAGATGAGTCAAACCCACAAAGCTTGAATCAGTGTTTGCAACCACCAATTCTTAAATAAAAACATAAAATCAACCCAAATAACAAACATCCATAATCAATCTAACCCTAGATGGCAACATCCATCAATTACCCACACTAGGGTTGAGCCACAACCCTAGCTAATGGGTTTAGCTACTCATGCTTGAAAGAGAAAATGAAGAAATAGATGAAAGACTAAGCATATTAATTAATTACTAAAAAGAAATCACAAGAATCTATCGTAAGATTAAAGCTAAGGTGCCAAAAATGGCTACAAAACCGCGTCTCACGAGTGCTACCAGGTCTGGAATATATCAAACTCCCTAAAAAATGGTAAAATGTTCAATTTATACTAGGCTGGAAAAACTGGACAAAAATACCCCTGCGTGGTCAGTGCGGGCCGCACAAAAAGGACCGCGGCCGCACTGGCTCTTGGACTTCACATTTCCACTTCTCTGAAGTTGGACTCCGCGGACCGCGTAAAATGGACCGCGGCCGCGGAGGGAGTTGGCGCGGTCCGCACAATAATGACCGCGGACCGCATGGCATTGTTTGGCAAAAATGGTGACTATCTGAATCTCATAACCGCGGACCACACAAAAGGTTAGTGCGGCCGCGAAGCCCTGATCGCGGGCCGCGTAAGATGTACCGCGGCCGCGTTGCCCTTGAGTCCAAAATGCCAACTCTCTGAATCTCCTAGTGCGGCCGCATGTCCATTTTGTGCGGTCCGCACTAGGCCTTCTTCTCTTAGATTTCTTGGTCTTTGATACTTGAGCAGGTTTCACTCCTTTTTGAGATGATCTTCGACATTTCGTCACTTTGTCGATCAAACCTGCAAACAAGCACAACCTGTGAGCATTTTGGGACTATTTTGTAGCGATTTATAACCAAAACACAGGTAAGTAGGGGCATAAAACATGTTAAAATCCTAACTTATCACTAAGTCATTTCTCCCCTATAAATAGAGGGGTCTTACCCCATTGTAAATCATCCCAAAATTCAATAAGAATTCCCTCTCTCTCTTTCTCTGCAATATTGTTCTTGTTCTTTTATTGTTTCATACCATATATATAGTTATACATATATTATGCATGAAGCATACATATATTACGCAAACCTATTTTTTTAACTTAAGAGATAAGGTTGGCGGCTATTTGGGTTAATTCTTCGGGAATTAAACTGTGGTATCCATTTAAATTCTTGATGTTTATTTCTGTAACTCTCTCAACCTTTCATCATCATAACGCAATCGAACCACTCAAGCTTTCACTAAGTATTTACCCTAACTCCTACTACGTTGAAATTGAAAAGAAAACCAAGAAAAAGGAAAGAAAGAGAGATGAAATTCCTACTTCTAAGTATTAGTAATAATATATAAAATTAGATTCGGTTGTAAAAGTAGATTGCTTGTTTCTCAGAAATGAACGATCCTCTACAGTGCCATGGCCATGACCTGAAGTCTATGGGACTGTTAATCATGCTCTGGTCCAATGGCCATGGTTCATCCGCCATGGCTTGGTTTCCTGTCTCCTTAGAACTCAAGGATAAAGTGGTACGAGGCTATAGAACAGATCTTGTTCAAGTAATATCGTGAACATTGTTTTCGCCATTTGTGCTTATAAAGAATATTTTTCTGATGTACATTCTCGATGTAGGAGGGAAAGAGTGTCGTGCTGTCAGTCTTACTAAGATTAACAGGATATTTAGTTTATTGTTTCAGAAATGAGAGCAAAATAGAATAATATAGTAATAGAGACAAGATGTATAGGAGGAGAATGTAGAAGTTATCTTATTCAAGTGTGTTTCTTGTGTGTTCTTCCATGGGAAAAAAATATCCTATTTATACTATACAAGATACACCCAAAACTCACTAGATACATCCTAGGAATTAATAGGTGCATCTATCCAAGTAGTACATTGTATAAAATGTATGGATGGATTAAATGAACATCCATATACATTCACTTTATTATAACACTCCCCCTTGGATGTTCATTTGAAAGATAATGTGTCTCGTTAAAACCTTACTAGAAAAAAACCAGTGATAGAAAATGAGTACACAAATCTTGTAATACGCATTGAGTGTTGCTTCATTTAAAACCTTACCAGGAAAACCCGCTTGGGACAAAACCTTGGTTAAGGAAAAAGGAGTACAGCGCATATTATACTCCCCCTGATGAAAGCTTTATTTGATATCTCGGAGCCGACGCGTTCCAAAATTATGTCTCGACTTCTCAAATGTTGATGTTGGCAATGTCTTAGTGAATAAATTTGCTAGATTGTCACTTGAACGGATTTGTTGAACATCTATCTCACCATTTTGCTGAAGATCGTGTGTGAAAAAGAACTTTGGTGAAATGTGCTTTGTTCTGTCTCCTTTGATATATCCTCCTTTAAGTTGAGCTATGTAAGCAGCATTGTCTTCATACAATATCGTTGGAATCTTCGTTTTTAAAGAAAGACCACACAATTGTTGAATATGTTGAGTCACTGATCTCAACCATACACATTCTCGACTAGCTTCATGAATAGCTATTATCTCTACATGATTGGAAGATGTGGCAGCTAAAGTTGTGTTTTATTGAACGCCATGAAATAGTTGTAGCCCCACAAGTAAATAGATAGCCTGTTTGAGATGGGGCTTTATGTGGGTCAAACAAATAACCTGCATCTGCATAACCAATTAACTGTGAATCGGATTCATAAGAATAAAATAATCCCATATCAATAGTCCCTCGGAGGAATCTTAAAATATGCTTAACACCATTTCGGTGTCTTGTTGTTGGAAAGGAACTAATTCTTACTAATAAACTTACTGCAAAAGTTATATCTGGTCGAGTATTATTTGCAAGTTACATTAGTGCCAATTGCACTAAGATATGAAGTTTCATCACCAAGAAGCTCTCCATCATTTTCATGAGGTCGGAATGGATCTTTATTTATATCAAGTGATCACACAACCATCGGATACTCAATGGATGTGCTTTATCCATATAAAAATGCTTTAGGATCTTTTCAGTATAAGTTGATTGATGGACAAAAATTCCATCTTTCATATGCTCAATTTGTAGACCATGACAAAATTTTGTCTTACCAAGATCTTTCATTTCAAACTCTTTCTTCAAACATCCTACTGCTTTTGGATGTTTCCCAGGAGTTCCAATGATATTTAGATCATCAACATACACAGCGATTGTAACAAATTCAGATCCAGACCTTCTTATGAATACACAAGGACAAATTGGATTATTCTTATACCCTTCTTTCAACAAGTATTCACTCAGGCAATTATACCACATTCACCCTGATTGTTTCAATCCATACAAGGATTTTTGAAGCTTTATTAAACAAGTTTCCTGAAAACTTTTATTAGTTTCAGGAACTTTGAGCCAACAGGGATTTTCATATAAATTTCGTTGTCTAATGTGCCATACAAATAGGCTGTGACAACATCCATTAGACACATACCATGTTTTTTATGGACTGCCAAATTTATAAGATACCTGAAAGTGATTGCATTCACCACAGGAGAATATGTCTCCATATAATCAATGCCAGGTCTTTATGAAAATCCTTGTGCCACAAGTCATGCTTTATATCTAACGACTTCATCTTTATCATTTCGTTTTCGCACCAAAACCCATTTGTATCCCACTGGCTTTATTCCTTCAGGTGTTCGGACTATTCATCCGAATACTTCACGTTTTTCAAGTGACACTAATTCTGCCTGGATAGCGTCTTTCTATTTTTGCCAATCATTTCTCTGTCTACATTCATCGATAGATCTTGGTTCAAGATCCTCATCTTGTTGCACTATTTCAACAACAACATTATAAGCAAAAATATTGTCGACAACAATATTATTTTGGTTCCACCTTTTTTCGTAGAGACATAACTTATTGAGATTTCTTCATTCTTATTATTTTCAGGTACCTGGACCCCCTCTGAGGTCTTATCATTTGTTATGTCATAGGGCTCTTTTTGAGCAATTACCTCCATATTATAATCTCCTAGATCATTTGCTCCTTTTCGCTTTCGAGGATTTTTATCTTTGGAACCAGTTGGTCTACCACGTTTCAAGCGTGGCTTAGACTCATTTGCACTTATAGATTGTCACATCAATTCAAATAGGAGCATTAGCAGCTGGAATATGTGACTTAGTCACCCTTGGTGGGTTAGTGAATGCATCAGGTAGTTAATTTACAATATTTTGCAAATAAATTATCTTTTGAACCTCGTGTTCACATTGATTTGTTCGAGGATCAAAATGAGATAGTGATAATGCATTCCAATCTATCTCTTTTTGCAGCTGCTTGTTTTCTCCCCCTAATATTGGGTATGCTGATTCATCAAAATGACAATCAGCAAATCTTGCCGTAAATAAATCTCCAGTTATAGGTTCCAAATATTTTATAATAGAAGGAGATTCATACCCAACATATATCCCTAATCTTCTTGGGGTCCCATCTTTGTGCGTTGTGGTGGAGCAATTGGAACATAAACTGCACATCCAAATATTCTAAGATGGAAAATATTTGGCTCCTGACTAAAAGCCAATTGTATGCGGAGGCTTTGTGATAACTTGTTGGTCTGACCCTGTTAGTTTGTATGGGTCCACCAAATCGTAGAGTACCTGGTCCTCTACAAGGTTCTACTGAGAGTACTTAATAAAACAGTAGGTAAATGAGGCAGAGGATTTTTACATGGAAAAATCCCACACAAGGGGATCAAATAAACCACGACCTACACCTGTAGGCTTTTAACTTCACTAACTTGTAATCTACCTATTACAAGCCACTTTACAATACTTCCTATTGAAAAGGATTTATTCAACTAACTTGTGGTACCTTTACCACAAGCCACTTTGTGACTATCCTAGTTACAAAGGCTTTTTCTAACTTGTGATGCTATCACCACAAGTCACTTTGTAACCCTACGATTACAAAGACTTTTCCTTATGACTAAATCTAGTCACAACATAAACTCAAGGAGTTTATGGATTTACAAGAGGATTCCTAATCAGAATGCTTCTAGGTAAGCAGTTTAGGAGATACAGTAAGTACAATAACAAGGTTACAACTCAACTAGGGCAATAACAATCTATCTTTTAGGAACTGATCCGTAGTAGTGTTCAACCTTATTCTTTAAGATTGTGAGGATTGATTTTTCTGTTTTTGCAAGAGACTTGAATGAGAAACAGAAGCCTTCAGTCATGTTTTTGTATAACACTCATTGTGGATACATCTTGATCACATCACTTGAAGTGATGTGAGTACTTTGTTTGGTTAGAGAATGAGTGGGCAGACAGTGAAGTGCAGTGTGGCAGAAACAGTGATGTCAGTCACTTCATTTCCAGTTGTGTCCAATTGACTTTGTACTGCTATGAGGAAACCGCAAGAGCATCAGGTCCTTGTGTTGGTTCCTAGCTCCTGAAGCTGTAGCAGTTCACCTTTAGCTGGAATTCGTTAAAGCTTGCAGCAATCCAAGTAGGTCAGGTTCCCTATCTGGTTCTTAACAGTAAGTTTGTTAGATCATCAAAACATAAGGCAAGAGTATTTAAGACCTATAAATTTCCCCCTTTTTGATGATGACAAACTTAGTACTGACTTCCCCCCTGAGATTATGCTTACTCAGTAATTTAAGAACCAGTTCCCCAATTTGTTCCCCATGAATCCTATATATATCCTATATATTATTCTTCCTTCTTTTGGCATCATAAAAAAGAACAACAACACAAAGAAGTTGAGCCAAGCTAACTCATGCCACATATGTGCACACAAATATGATAGAGAACAGAACACATAGAGAAAGTACAAGACATAATAAAAGAGGATTCATATTAATAATTTTTAAATATGCCTCTGCCTTTTGAAAAAGGAGGAGGCAACATTGGACTTGTTAACAAGAGTAGTAGTAGTACATCCCAACCATTAAAAAGAAATAAAAAACATCCACCAAACATCAACAAGGAAATGGAGAAAACAAAAGAAACATATCCAGAAGACTGGTCACTGAAGGGGTTTTTAGGGGGCACTAGGAGGAAAAGGCTTGGTAGCTGCAGAAAGTATCTGGAGAACAAGGTCTATTCGGGCGTTTTCCGACTTTTGCTCATTGAGCAGTTCAGCCTTCAGGTTCTCAATTTCCGCCCTGAGATCAGCATTTTCCTGTGTCAAACGAACCACTTCATCATTCGACATGGGAACCCCTCGGGCTTGCTGACCTTCCAGGATAGCATTCCTGGTCTTCAACCGACGAATTTACTCAGCTGCAGAGTTCTGGGCATTGATGAGCTGAGAAATAGTTGATGTACTTCCTACCCCCCCCCTATACTTTTCCACACGCTCGCACTCTTCCAAGGTTGTCTGTGAAAATGTCTGCTTTCGAGTTCCCACTTTACCTATTCCCAGTGGAACCTTAAAGAATTTGAACACCGAAGTAAGCAAGAATCCATAGGGAAGCCCATGATTACCGTCCTTGAATGTGGCAACCTTCTGCATGTATTCAATCATTATGGCAGGCAGACTCACAGGATTGAAACCGTCCAGTTGCTCCATTAAGAATAGGTCAGACTTGGAAGTCACAGACCTCCTTTCTGCTCGAGGCAACAGGACTTTGTTAACCAACTCAAACAGCAGCTGGTAGACAGGGAGTAGTGCTTTCTTATGGATCTGGTCCCCTTTCTGATTAGCATTGTCTTTCACCACTGCATTTCTGAAGTTATACTGACAAACATCTCTTACACTCTTCACCCCAACTGTAGGAACTTTCAAAATCTCTCCAAGCAATTGCACATCAAAGACGATGTCTACCCCATTGACCAAGGCACATACATGATCAGTATCAACTGGAAAGAGACTAGCGAAGAAACTTTGTACCTCCTCCTCATACACTTTAGGTGCATCAATGTGAAAAAGATGCACCCATTGTTGAAACTCGACCATTTCCAGAATTTGGCGCATTCCGGCCATCTCAGAGATTGCGGGGTCAAACGTACGACCCGGCAGGACCTTTTGATGCCTCAGAGGCTCAGAGCCAAGGCTAACTTCCCTTCTTATTTTCTTCACAGAACTAGGTTCTTCAATAGTTTCAGACTTGCGTTTCCTAAGCTTTTCTCCACTGATCTTGCCTTTTCCCTTGGACTTCATTAGTACATCCCCATCACTCACTACCTCCTTCATCTTGGACTTAGATGTTGACCCTTTCTCCATTGAAATAGGCTCTGCCTTTTTCGAGGACCGCCTAACAAGGGTACCAGGTTCCTCAGGAGTTCCTTCTTCCACCTCGACTACAGGGATAGCCTCATTACTAACAGGTACACCATCCTTCACCAACTTTCTTCTTTTCTTTCTGCTACTCTCTTGCTTTTTTAGAGAGCAGAGTCGTAGGCCACTTTTGGCTTGAAGCCTGGTAGTAGGTCGCCTGATTTCAAACTCAGGGGTGGAGACAACCTTTTGCTTACATATGAACGCATCAAGGGCCACGTTGTCCAGGTCTTCTTCATCACTAGATCACATTTAAGGTGCTTGAATTTCCATGGGTACAACATCGAATGCAGGAACAACACTGTCCTGGGGATGAGAGCCCTGACCTAGGTCCTCCGAAGAGGAATCAGGTTCCTCATGTGGTGCCCCAGTAGTATCTTCAACAGCCATAATGGCCCGTTCTTCCCCCACACTGAGTGACTCATTTTTTGGGGAAGTAATTTCATGCAATATCCCATTAGCGGATACTACAAACATAGTTACAACATCCTTTTCTTCTGCAAACGGTGCTTCCACAACCATGGAATCGACGGAAATGATGACAGAACCCTCTGTGAACCCAGTATTGTGGCCTTGTTCTCCACTTAGGGTTTGACTGGTGGGAATAACAGACGATGGGGAGAACGGAGCAGTAGTTTCAAGGGTTTCTGAGTTGGGAAGAGATTGGGAAACTGGGGAAGGTGTGACTGCAACAGCAGGCAGTAGGAGTGTTAGAGGGTGACGAAGGCTCAGTGAAAACGAGAGGTTCCATAGATGGGTCAGTGATAGTCACAGCTGAGGCAGAGAGATTGGAAGTTTTCTCAGCCATTGAAAGAAGTGGTGTGACGATTCTTCCCTTTTGGGTGATTCTAGAGTAGGACTTATGGTTAAGAAGAGCAGAAGAGAGGGTTTTTAAAAGGAGAGGATAATTATGAAGGGAGAGGAATAGGCACCAGTTCTGAAACGGCGGTTGGGCGTGAAGAATTGCGATGTTTCAGAGGGAGATGGAACGTTTTGAATTGAAGGGACGTGACAGCAGGATCTGAAAAGTTGATGACATGGCAGTTGTATTTTGACCCTTTTTAAGATGTGTATTAAAGGATGCACATAGCTACTAACCTTTAGTACAAGAACCTGGTTCTTGATTTTTTTTAAAAGAATCAATCCTCTTTATCAGTCATGCACTGCATCTATCGCTTCTATGCTCATCATGCGTGTTTACCTGCAATCGGTATTGAAGT
>NW_017677188.1:0-19224 GCF_001879085.1 Nicotiana attenuata
ATTACATCTGGATAGTACGGTTTCCCTTTGAACTTTCCGTAGTGAACATATGTCGGATATACTCGGTCAATCGGTAGATTTGATATCTTTGAACCGTCGAACTTTAGTGTATACCTAGACAACCATATGTCACACAACCAACCCTTAACCGTCTTTTGGTTCTCATTGTTGTGTTCGTTTCAGCCATGAACACCGCCTGGTTTCATAAGTGCGTAGAGAATTTGCCTTACAGAATTCTCATTGAAGCGGCTTCCACTTCACACTTACATAGGTGATTCCTAAACGTGTAATCCTTTAGATTGACACTATTTGATAAATACCACATCAAACTTAGGTAATCATTAAAGAACGTGTAAAGTTCTATCCTTGTTACTGAACATTGTCTTCATCACGAGAAGGGACCAAAGATTTTACTTTGACAATGTTGAACCGGTCAATCACAACTTTGTTTGAGCTCCTTGAACCTAGATCTCGGAATATCCAAAATTCTAGGTAGAGTTACCGCCATGTTGACTTGTCCTCGGCCATAGTCCCATTCCCTTAGATGATTTCTCAACTACCTCTCTAGTTAAGCCTTTTGTAAGCGGATCCGCTACATTATCCTTTGATCTTACATAATCAATAGTGATAATTTCACTAGAAAGTAGTTGTCTAACGGTGTTATGTCTTCGTCGTATATGACGAGACTTTCCGTTATACATAACGCTCCCTGCCCGTCCTATTGCAGCCTCACTATCGCAATGCATGCAAATAGGAGCCAAAGGTTTTGGCCAGAACGGAATGTCTTCTAAGAAATTTCGAAGCCATTCAGCTTCTTCACCGGCTTTATCCAAAGCTATAAACTCTGATTCCATTGTAGAGCGAGCGATGCAGGTTTGTTTGGAAGACTTCCAAGATACTGCTCCTCCACCAACAGTAAAAACATATCCACTTGTGGACTTTGTTTCTGTTGAGCCGGTTATCCAATTTGCATCACTATATCCTTCGATAACCGCAGGATATTTATTGTAGTGCAAAGCGTAGTCTTGGGTATATTCCAAATATCCCAGAACTCGTTTCATTGCCACCCAGTGATGTTTGTTTGGATTACTTGTGAATCGACTAAGTTTACTTATTGCACAAGCTATATCAGGTCGTGTACAGTTCATGATGTACATTAAGCTTCCCAACACACGAGCATACTCCAATTGAGACGTACTTTCACCTTTATTCTTTATAAGATGATGATTTAAGTCAATTGGAGTTCTTGCACTTCTAAATTCCAAGTGTTTGAATTTTTCAAGTACCATTTTCATGTAATGTGTAAGCTAGACCCTAAGGAGTCCTCTAGATTTTAATTCCTAGAATTACATCGGCAACTCTTAAGTCTTTCATATCAAACTTACTAGCAAGCATACGCTTAGTAGCTTGAATGTCGGCAATGTCTTTGCTCATTGTTAGCATATCATCAACATATAAGCAAACAATGACTATATGATTTGGAACGTTCTTAATGTAAACACATTTATCACATTCATTAATCTGAAAGTCATTTGACAATATTGTTTGGTCAAATTTCGCATGCCATTCCTTGGGTGCTTGTTTTAGTCCATAAAGAGACTTAACAAGTCGACACACCTTCTTTTCTTTTCTCGGAACCACAAACCCTTCAGGTTGGTCCATGTAAATTTCTTCCTCTAAATCACCATTTAAGAAGGCTGTTTTTACATCCATTTCATGGATTTGAAGATCATACAAGGCGGCTAACGCTATTAGCATCCGAATGGATGTAATTCTTGACCGGCGAGTATGTGTCAAAATAGTCAAGACCTTCTCGCTGTCTAAATCCTTTGACAACAAGTCTTGCCTTGTATTTGTCAATAGTACCATCGTCTTTCATTTTCTTCTTGAAAATCCATTTAGAACCCAATGTTTTGTTACCTGGAGGAAGATCAACCAATTCCCATGTATGGTTGCTCAATATGGATTCTATTTCACTATTGACAGCTTCTTTCCAATATTGTGCTTCTGAGGAAGACATTGCTTCCTTGAAGGTACGAGGCTCATTTTCTAGCAGGAAAGTTAGAAAATTTGGACCGAATGAAGTAGATGTCCGTTGACGTTTACTTCTTCTCGGATTTTCCTCATTAGGCATACCATCTGTTATTTCCTCCCGAGGTCATTTTGACTTTTGGTAGGTCACTTCACTTTCCTTTTTTGTCACGACCCGGATTTCCCACCATCGGGAGTCGTGATGGCGCCTATTGTCGGAGCTAGGCAAGCCAAGTATTAAAATATTTTCTGATAACATCTCAACATATAAATAAAACGAGTCATTTAAATAAAAGCGGAAGTCTTAAAAACATAGATAACTGAAAACCAAATGCGGAAGTTTAAATACAACTCTACCCAGATCCGGTGTCACTAACTCACGAACTACTAAAGATTGCTAAAAACAAGTCTGAATAGAAGTACATCAATGTTTGTCACGGTACAAGGAAAACAAACTAATAACATAGAAGGGACTTCGGCCTGCGGATGTCAGCTAGACTACCTCGAAAGTCCCTGGACTGAAGTCAGCTCCCGATCAAATCCTACTGCTGAGGCCCAAAAGCTGCTCCTGGATCTGTGTAAAAAGATGCACAGAGTGTAGCATCAGCACAACCGACTCCATGTGCTGGTAAGTGCCTGGTCTAACCCCGGCGAAGTAGTGACGAGGCTAGACAGGACCTACCAAAAACAACCTGTGCATATATATATATATATACAAGTGCAACGAAATAACAACAGAAAATACCAATTAAGGCGGGGAGGGGACATGCTTAGGGGAAATACAGATGAAACAACTTATCAAAAGTAAACACGAAACAACATCAGATCTCATAATCTATATATGTGGTCGGCGTGCCACACGATCCCATTTCATAGTATAACTAGGTGGTCGGCGTGCCACACGATCCCATTTCAGCAAATATAAGTGGTCGGCGTGCCACACGATCCCATTTCATAATATATAAGTGGTCGGCGTGCCGCACGATCCCATTTCATAATATATAAGTGGTCGGCGTGCCACAAGATCCCATTTCATAATAAGTGGTCGGCGTGCCACACGATCCCATTTCATAATATATAAGTGGTTTCCCGGCAAGGGAGAATACGACTAAGAAGTTAAATCCCGGCAAGGGAATAATCACATCTCTTTCTCTTACGTTCATTTCTTACTTTTTAATCAAGTCAAAAAATATCGAGCCAACGCTCCCAAGAGTTTACATGTCACGACCCGGATTTTCCCACCATCGGGCGTCGTGATGGCGCCTACTATCGGAGCTAGGCAAGCCAAGTAGTTAAACATTTTCTGATAACATCCCAATAAGAACAATATAAATATAACGAGTCATTTAAATTAAAGCGGAAGTCTTTAAAACATAGATAACTGAAAACCCAAATTGCGGAAATTTAACATTTCTCTACCCAAGACTGGTGTCGCTATCTCACGAACTACTAAGGAGTGTTACAAACAAGTCTGAATAGAAATACATGAGTGTCTGTTTGGGTACAATGAAAACAAACTGAAAACATAGAAAGGGACTCCGGCCTGCGAACGCCAGATAGGCTACCTCGTAAGTCCCTGGACCGAAGTCAGCTCCCGATCAATATCCTACTACTGTGGTCCAAAAACTGCTCCGGTACCGTGATCTGTGCAAAAGAGCACAGAAGTGTAGCATCAGCACAACCGACCCCATGTGCTGGTAAGTGCCTGGCCTAACCCCGGCGAAGTAGTGACGAGGCTAGATAGGACTATCAAACCAATCTATACAATTCAATATATATATATGCAATAAAAGGAAAGAACAAAGAAATTATACAGTTAAGAGGGAGGGGAGCATACTATGGGGGAGTACAGTCCGGATATAAAGTCAACAATTTAAGTAAGAAATAGGGCAATAATAATAATTAATGAGAGCAGGAAAATCAGCAGTTGCACGGCATCAACCTTCGTGCTTTTACTCTCATTCTCACCAAAAGCAATCAAATAAAGTGCACGGTAACACCCTTCGTGCTTTCCCTCACGTAACTCTCATATCATGGCACGGAATGATCCTTCGTGCAATTGTAATCAAATCAGAGCACGGAATGACCCTTCGTGCAAATATAATAAAAGCATGACATGGAATGACCCTTCGTGCAAATATAATCAAAGCATGGTACGGAATGACCCTTCGTGCAAATATAATCAAAACATGGCACTGAATGACCCTTCATGCAAATATAATCAAAACATGGCACGGAATGACTCTTCGTGCATTATCACTCTTCCTCACCCAGACAGTAATCACAACCAAACGGGCAAGGGGATAAACAAATAATAAGAAATGTCCCGGCAAGGCAAAATTACACAATTATCAGCTAAATCCCGGCAAGGGAGCAACAACAATACCTTCACATCCCGGCAAGGGAGATAATCAATATACTCAAACCATCCCGGCAAGGGATTAATCATATCACTTTCTATTTCTTTCATTTCTTACTCAATAGTCTTTTATCGTTCGAGCCAACGCTCCAAAGAATTTGCACTTCATAATTAGTCCTCATACTCTTCGCATTGCATAGAATTCATCAATTAACATGGAAGAGTCATAACAATATCAGGATAAGTACATACAAGGACCCACGGTCATGCTAGACACCGGTGTATAGATACTCGTCACCATGCCTATACATCGTACTCAACATTTAGCAATTAGCAAACAACACTCTAATCCTATTCCCTCAAGCCAAAGTTAGATCAAACACTTACCTCAAATGCTCCAAAATCAACTCAAGCCTCTAGTATAGCTTTGCCCCTCGAATTCACCACCAAACCGCTCGAATCTAGTCACAAATTACTTGAATGTATCAACAAATGCTAGTTGAATCAATTTGAATGCATGAAAATGAATTTCCCAAAGTTTTGCTCAAAAATTCCCAAAACGCCCCCGGGCCCATGTGGTCAAAATCCGAAGGGTTCGAACCAAAACCCGGTTACCCATTCCCCACGAGTTCAGTATCTATGTTTTGTTTTAAAATCGGACCTCAAATTGAGGTCCAAATCCCCAATTTTAAGAAAACCTAAGTTCTACCCAAAATCCCCATTTTCACCCATGGAACTCCTTGATTTTAAGATGAAAACATGTTAAATGATGTTAAAGATTGAAGAAATTAAGTAAAAATTGACTTACAAATGATTTGGAGAAGATAGGTTTCTTGGAAAATCGCCTATGGAGTTTGTGTTTTGAAAGAATGAAGAGAAAGGGTTTAAAATTAGTCTAAGTATGAAATAGCTGGGTCTCAGATGTGGGAATTGCGAAACTGGGTTCGCAATTGCGAACCCAGCAGGCTTGGGAATTGCGAAGGAATTGTTCGCATTTGCGACCTCCCCCATTTTCCCCAGGTCTCGCATTTGCGACCTCAGGCGTCGCTTTTGCGACTGGGCCTTCGCATTTGCGAACCCAGTGGTCGCATTTGCGATCAGGCCTGCCCAGGACACCACTTCGCTTTTGCGATAACTGGCTTCGCAAATGCAGTTCTGAGATGCACAGCTGATTTTTCAAAGGTTCAAATGCACTCGCGGCCTATCCGAAACTCACCCAAGCCCTCGGGGCTCCAAACCAGATATGCACACAACCTCAAAAACATCCTACAGACTTACTCGTGGGATCAAATCGCCAAAATAACATCATTTACATAGAATCAAGCCTCAAATCACATGATTTCTTCCAACTTTTCATAAAACACCAATTTTCCATTTTTATGTCCGAAACACGTCAAATGACGTCCGTTTTCAACCAAACTTTACAGAAAGCGCTTAAATCACATATAAGACTTGTACCGGGCGTCGGAACCAAAATACGAGCCCAATACCATAGTCTTCTGATCAAATTTCCTTTCCATTTTCCTTAATTAATTTCAGAAAACAATTTCACACAAAAATTCATTTCTCGGGCTTGGGACCTCGTAATTCGATTCCGGGCATACGCCCAAGTCCCATATTTTTCTACGGACCCTCCGGGACCGTCAAATCACGGGTCCGGATCTGTTTACCCGAAATGTTGACCAAAGTCAACTTTAATCATATTAATATCAAAATTCATCAATCTCTACACAGAATTCATATTTAAGCTTTCCGGCTATGCGCCCGGACTGCGCACGCAAATCAAGGAAAGTAAAAATGAGGTTTTCAAGGCCTCGGAAAAGCGCGGAAAAGAGAGAAAACAGGTTATGACCCTTTGGGTCGTCACATTCTCCACCTCTAACACAGCTGTTCGTCCTCGAATGGACAAAGAAAGAAGTACCTGAGTCGGAAAAAAGATGAGGATAACGACTCCGCATATCAGACTCGGACTCCCAGGTCGATGCCTCAGGAGGCTGACCTCTCCACTGGACACGCACTGAAGGAAAACTCTTCGACCTCAACTGTCGAACCTGCCGGTCTAGAATAGCTACCGGCTCCTCCTTATAAGACAGATCCTTGTCCAATTGGACAGTGCTGAAATCTAACACGTGAGCTGGATCGCCGTGATACCTCCGAAGCATGGACACATGAAACACTGGATGCACGGCTCACAGGCTAGGCGGCATGGCAAGCCTATAAGCCACCTCTCCCACACGATCGAGAATCTCAAATGGACCAATGAACCTAGGGCTAAGCTTACCCTTCTTCCCAAATCTCATCACGCTCTTCATAGGCGACACTTGAAGGAAGACCCGCTCACCAACCATGAAAGCTACATCCCGAACCTTACGATCTGCATAACTCTTTTGCCGCGACTGAGACGAACGAAGCCTGTCCTGAATGATCTTGACCTTATCCAAGGACTCCTGAACTAGATCGGTGCCTAATAACCGAGCCTCTCCCGGCTCAAACCATCCGACTGGAGACCGACATCGCCTACCATACAACGCCTCATATGGAGCCATCTGAATGTTGGACTGGTAGCTGTTGTTGTAGGCGAACTCTGCTAAGGGCAAAAACTGGTCCCACGAGCCTCCAAAATCGATGACACAGGCTCGGAGCATATCCTCTAATATCTGAATAGTCCTCTCGGACTGGCCGTCCGTCTGAGGGTGGAACGCTGTGCTCAACTGAACCTGGGTGCCCAACTCCTGCTGAACTGCTCTCTAGAAGCGCGAGGTAAACTGCGTACCCCGGTCCGAAATGATAGATACCGGCACCCCATGAAGGCGAACAATCTCTCGGATGTAGATCTCAGCTAACCTCTCCGATGAATAAGTGGCTGCAACAGGAATAAAATGCGCTGACTTGGTCAGCCTATCAACAATGACCCAAATAGCATCAAACTTCTTCCGAGTCAACTGAAGTCCAGTAACGAAATCCATGGTAATCCTCTCCCACTTCCACTCGGGAAGCTCAATCCTCTGAAACAAACCACCAGGCCTCTGATGCTCATACTTAACTTGCTGACTGTTCAAACATCGAGCCACATATGCAACAATATCCTTCTTCATCCTACGCCACCAATAATGCTGCCTCAGATCCTGATACATCTTCGCGGCGCCCGGGTGAATAGAATACCGAGAACTATGGGCCTCCGCTAAGATCAACTCTCGAATCCCATCGACATTGGGCACACAAACTCGCCCCTGCAATCTCAAAACACCATCATCATCTAAGGTCACCTTCGTGGCACCTCCACGCTGCATCGTGTCTCTCAGGACACACAAATGGGGATCATCAAACTGCTGATCACGGATACGCTCCAATAATGAAGAACGAGCGACCGTGCAAGCTAACACTCTGCTAGGCTCAGAAATGTCCAACCTCACAAACCGATTGGCCAAGGCCTGAATATCCAAAGCAAGCGATCTCTGGCTGACCGGAATATAAGCAAGACTACCCATGCTGACGGACTTCCTACTCAATGCATCGACCACCACATTGGCTCTCCCCGGGTGATATAAAATGGTAACATCATAATCTTTCAATAACTCCAACCACCTCCTCTGCCTCAAATTTAACTCCTTTTGCTTGAACAAGTACTGAAGACTCTTGTGATCAGTGTACACTTCACAAGTCACGCCATATAGATAATGCCTCCAAATCTTCAGAGCATGAACAATGGCTGCCAACTCTAGATCATGAACCGGATAATTATTCTCGTGGATCTTCAACTGCCTCGAAGCATAAGCAATGACTCTGCCATCCTGCATCAATACCGCACCAAGCCCAATACGGGAAGCATCACAATAAACTGTATAAGGCCCTGAGCCTGTGGGCAAAACCAATATCGGTGCCGTAGTCAGAGCTGTCTTGAGCTTCTGAAAGCTCGCCTCACACTCATCTGACCATATGAACTGGGCACCCTTCTGGGTCAATCTGGTCATCGGGGCTGCAATAGATGAAAATCCCTCCGCGAATCGACGGTAATACCCTGCCAACCCCAAGAAACTCCGAATCTCAGTAGCTGATGCTGGTCGAGGCTAGTTCTTGACTGCCTCAATCTTCTTCGGGTCCACCTGAATACCCTCTACTGATACGACATGACCCAGAAATGCAACCGAACTCAACCAGAACTCGCACTTCGAGAACTTAGCATATAACTGACTATCCTTCAGAGTCTGAAGAACCACTCTGAGGTGCTGCTCGTGCTCCTCCTGGCTGCGGGAGTACACCAGAATATCATCAATAAAGACTATCACGAACAGGTCCAAGTAAGGTCTGAACACTCGGTTCATCAACTCCATAAATGCTGCTGGGGCATTGGTCAACCCAAATGACATGACCAAAAACTCATAATGCCCATACCGAGTGCGGAATGGTGTCTTAGGGACATCAGACGCCCTAATCCTCAGCTGATGGTAGCCAGATCTCAAGTCTATCTTTGAAAACACCTTTGCACCCTGAAGCTGGTCAAACAAATCATCAATCCTCGGCAGTGGATACTTGTTCTTTATCGTCACCTTGTTCAATTGCCGGTAATCAATGCACATCCTCATCGATCCATCCTTTTTCTTCACAAATAACACCGGCGCACCCCAAGGAGAAACACTAGGCCTGATAAAACCCTTCTCTAGCAAATCTTGCAACTGGTCCTTTAACTCCTTCAACTCTGGCGGGGCCATGCGATACGGCGGAATAGAAATGGGCTGCGTGCTTGGGGCCAGATCGATACAGAAATCAATATCCCTGTTGGGCGGCATACCTGGCAGGTCTGAAGGAAAAACTTCGGGGAACTCCCGAACAATAGGAACAGAGTCAATAGAAGGAACCTCTGTGCTGGAATCGCGAACATACGGCAGA
This sequence comes from Nicotiana attenuata, assembly GCF_001879085.1. Classification (NCBI taxonomy): domain Eukaryota; kingdom Viridiplantae; phylum Streptophyta; class Magnoliopsida; order Solanales; family Solanaceae; genus Nicotiana; species Nicotiana attenuata. Next base: position 9,278 of record NW_017677188.1, read on the forward strand.
TAAGCTAAACACCCCTTCTCGACCATGCGTCGAGCCTTTACATATGAAATAACACTGCGGGTGGCATGTCCTGGGGTCCCTCTCCACTCCAATCGGGGCAAATCTGGCAAAGCCAAGGTAACGGTCTTGGCGTGACAATCCAAGATAGCATGATACGGGGACAACCAATCCATCCCTAATATAACGTCGAAATCCACTATGTCTAAGAGCAACAAATCAACACGGGTCTCAAGACCCTCANTTCCTCTAGATCACCATTTAAGAAGGTTGTTTTTACATCCATTTGATGGATTTGAAGATCATACAAGGCGGCTAACGCTATTAGCATCCGAATGGATGTAATTCTTGTTACCGGCGAGTATGTGTCAAAATATTCAAGACCTTCTCGCTGTCTAAATCCTTTGACAATAAGTCTTGCCTTGTATTTGTCAATAGTACCATCGTCTTTCATTTTCTTCTTGAAAATCCATTTAGAACCCAATGTTTTGTTACCTGGAGGAAGATCAACCAATTCCCAGGTATGGTTGCTCAATATGGATTCTATTTCACTATTGACAGCTTCTTTCCAATATTGTGCTTCTGAGGAAGACATTGCTTCCTTGAAGGTACGAGGCTCATTTTCTAGCAGGAAAGTCAGAAAATCTGGACCGAATGAAGTAGAAGTCCGTTGACATTTACTTCTTCTCGGATTTTCCTCATTAGGCATACCATCTGTTATTTCCTCCCGAGGTCGTTTTGACTTTTGGTAGGTCACTTCACTTTCCTTTTTATACGGATAAATAGTTTCAAAGAATTCAGCATTATCTGATTCTATTATCGTATTAACGTGAATCTCAGGATTTTCTGACTTATGAACCAGAAAACGATATGCCGTGCTATTGGTTACATATCCAATAAATACACAATCAACCGTTTTTGGACCTATCTTAACCCTTTTAGGTTTAGAAACTTGTACCTTAGCTAAACACCCCCACACTTTGAAGTATTTCAAGCTGGGCTTCCTTCCTTTCCATTTTTCATAAGGAATGGACTGTGTTTTACTATGAGGTACACGGTTGATTATTCGGTTAGCTGTAAGTATAGCTTCCCCCCACAAGTTCTGTGGTAAACCAGAACTTATCAACAACGCATTCATCATCTCTTTCAACGTTCGATTCTTTCTATCCGCAATTCCATTAGATTGTGGAGAATAAGGGGCAGTTGTTTGGTAAATAATTCCATTTTCCAAACATACTTCTTCAAAAGGAGATTCATATTCGCCACCTCTATCACTTCTTATCATTTTGATCTTTTTGTTTAGTTGTATTTCAACTTCACTCTTGTATTGCTTGAAAGCATCAATTGCCTCATCTTTACTATTAAGTAAATAAACATAGCAATATCTCGTGCTATCGTCAATAAAAGTAATAAAATACTTTTTCCCACCGCGAGATGGTGTTGACTTCATGTCGCAAATATCTGTGTGAATTAAGTCTAAAGGACTTGAATTCCTTTCAACGGACTTATAAGGATGCTTAGCATACTTTGATTCCACACATATTTGACATTTGGAATTAGTGCAATCAAATTTTGGCGATACTTCTAAATTTATCATTTTTCGCAATGTTTTTGAAGTTGACGTGACCTAAGCGTGAATGCCATAAAGTGTTTGACTCAAGTACGTAAGAAGAAGCATTAACTTTATTGATAGGAACTGCTATTACATTTAGCTTAAAAAGGCCCTCATTTAGGTAACCTTTTCCTACATACATATCATTCTTACTTAGTACAACACTATTAGAAACAAAAATACATTTGAATTGAAGGAAATGCTGAAGCTATGCGATCGCGTGACCGAGTACGCGAACGTGGAAGAGGAAAAAGCCAAAGGAACGCGAATGCGGGCTGAAGATTGCGATCGCGAAGGAGGGAACACTTGTGCAAAAGTTGCAGATTTTCTGCAACTTTCTCTAAGGCCAAAAACATCCCGAACCACCTCCGAATCACTCCCGAGCCCTCGGGGCTCCTAAAAAAACACACACACTAACTCAACAACCTCATACGAACTTAACCGAGCGATCAAATCGCCAAAACAACATCAAAATCAATGAATCAACCCTCAAAATCATCATTTTTCATTCTAACTTCATAAACTTCAAATTTTAGATATTTAGGTCTGAAACACGTCAAATGACGTCCGATTTCGACCAAATTTCACAGGAAGCGTTTAAACCATATATAAGACTTGTACCGGGCGTCGGAACCAAAATACGAGCCCGATACCACAGCCTTTTAATCAATTTTCATTTCCATTTTCCTTAATAATTTCAGAAAAACAATTTCACAGAAAAATTCTTTTCTCAGGCTCTAGGCCTCAGAATTCGACTCCGGGCATATTCCCGAGTCCCATATTTTTCTACGGACCCTCCGGGAACGTGAAATCACGGGTCCAGGTCCGTTTACCAAAAATGTTGACCAAAGTCAACTTTAATCATTTTAAAGCCACATTTTGAAAATTTTCACAGAATTTAACATATAAGCTTTCTGGCTACGCGCCCGGACTGCGCACGCAAATCGAGGCAAGAAAAAAAATGAGGTTTTCAAGGCCTCGGAAGCACGGAATGAAAGAGAAAACAGGTGATGACCCTTTGGGTCATCACATTCTCCACCTCTAAAATAACCGTTCATCCTCGAACGGACAAAAGAAAGAAGTACCTGAGTCGGGAAATAGTTGAGGATAACGACTCCGCATATCAGACTCGGACTCCCAGGTCGATGCCTCAGGAGGCTGACCTCTCCACTGGACACGCACTGAAGGAAAACTCGTCGACCTCAACTGTCGAACCTGCCGGTCTAGAATAGCTACCGGCTCCTCCTCGTAAGACAGATCCTTGTCCAATTGGACAGTGCTGAAATCTAACACGTGGGCTGGATCGCCGTGATACCTCCGAAGCATGGACATATGAAACACTGGATGCACGGTTGACAAGCTGGGCGGCAAGGCAAGTCTGTAAGCCACCTCTCCCACACGATCGAGAATCTCAAATGGGCCAATGAACCTAGGGCTAAGCTTGCCCTTCTTCCCAAATCTCATCACGCCCTTCATAGGCGACACTCGGAGCAAGAACCGCTCACCAACCATGAAAGCTACATTCCGAACCTTACGATCTGCATAACTCTTTTGCCACGACTGAGCCGAACGAAGCCTGTCTTGAATGATCTTGACCTTATCCAAGGCCTCCTAAACTAAATATGTACCCAATAACCAAGCCTCTCCCAGCTCAAACCATCAGACTGGAGACCGACATCGCCTACCATACAACGCCTTATATGGAGCCATCTGAATGCTGGACTGGTAGCTGTTGTTGTAAGCGAACTCTGCTAGAGGCAAAAATTGGTCCCACGAGCCTCCAAAATCAATGACACAGGCTTGGAGCATATCCTCCAATATCTGAATAGTCCTCTCGGACTGGCCGTCCGTCTGAGGATGGAACGCTGTGCTCAACTCAACCCGTGTGCCCAACTCTCGCTGAACTGCACCCCAAAAATGCGAGGTAAACTGCGTACCTCGGTCCGAAATGATAGATGCGGGCACACCATGAAGGCGAACAATCTCCCGGATATAAAGCTCAGCTAACCTCTCGGATGAATAGGAGACTGCTACAGGAATGAAATGCGCTGACTTGGTCAGCCTATCAACAATAACCCATATCGAGTCGAACTTCTTCCGAGTCAACGGAAGTCCCGTAACGAAATCCATGGTAATCCTCTCCCACTTCCACTCGGGAAGCTCAATCCTATGAAACAAACCACCAGGCCTCTGATGCTCATACTTAACCTGCTGACAGTCCAAACATCGAGCCACATATGCAACAATATCTTTCTTCATCCTACGCCACCAATAATGCTGCCGCAAGTCCTGATACATCTTCGCGGCGCCCAGGTGAATAGAATACCGAGAACTATGGGCCTCCGCTAAGATCAACTCTCGAATCCCATCGACATTGGGCACACAAATTCGCCCCTGCAATCTCAAAACACCGTCATCATCTAAGGTCACCTTCGTGGCACCTCCATGCTGCACCGTGTCTCTCAGGACACACAAATGGGGATCATCAAACTGCCGATCACGGATACGCTCCAATAATGAAGAACGAGCGACCGTGCAAGCTAACACTCTACTAGGCTCAGAAATGTCCAACCTCACAAACCGATTGGCCAAGGCCTGAATATCCAAAGCAAGCGGTCTCTGGCTGACCGGAATATAAGCAAGACTACCCATGCTGGCGGACTTCCTACTCAATGCATCGGCCACCACATTGGCTCTCCCCGGGTGGTACAAAATAGTAACATCATAATCCTTCAATAGCTCCAACCACCTCCTCTGCCTCAAGTTCAACTCCTTCTGCTTGAACAAGTACTGCAGACTCTTGTGATCAGTGTACACCTCACACGTCACACCATATAGGTAATGCCTCCAAATCTTCAAAGCATGAACAATGGTTGCCAACTCTAGATCATGAACCGGATAATTCTTCTCGTGGATCTTCAACTGCCTCGAAGCATAGGCTATGACTCTGCCATCCTGCATCAATACTGCACCAAGCCCAATACGGGAAGCATCACAATAGACTGTATAAGGCCCTGAACCTATGGGCAAGATCAATACCGGTGCCGTAGTCAGAACTGCCTTGAGCTTCTGAAAGCTCGCCTCACACTCATCTGACCATCTGAACTGGGCACCCTTCTGGGTCAATCTGGTCATCGGGGCTGCAATAGATGAAAACCCCTCCACGAACCGACGATAGTAGCCTGCTAACCCCAAGAAACTCCGAATCTCTGTAGCTGATGCTGGTCGAGGCCAGTTCTTGACTGCCTCTATCTTCTTCGGGTCCACCTGAATACCCTCTGCTGATACAACGTGACCCAGAAATGCAACCGAACTCAACCAGAACTCGCACTTGGAGAACTTGGCATATAACTGACTATCCTTCAGAGTCTGAAGAACTACTCTAAGGTGCTGCTCGTGCTCCTCCTGGCTGCGGGAGTACACCAGAATATCATCAATAACGACTATCACGAACATGTCCAAATATGGCCTGAACACTCGGTTCATCAACTCCATGAATGCTGCTGGGGCATTGGTCAACCCAAACGACATGACCAGGAACTCATAATGCCCGTACCGAGTGCGGAATGCTGTCTTAGGGACATCGGATGCTCTAATCCTCAGCTGGTGGTAGCCAGATCTCAAGTCTATCTTTGAAAATACCTTTGCACCCTGAAGCTGGTTGAACAAATCGTCAATCCTCGGCAGTGGATACTTGTTCTTTATCGTCACTTTGTTCAATTGCCGGTAATCAATGCACATCCTCATCGATCCATCCTTTTTCTTTACTAATAACACCGGCGCACCCCAAGGAGAAACACTGGGTCTGATGAAACCCTTCTCTAGCAAGTCTTGCAACTGATCCTTTAACTCTTTCAACTCTGGCGGGGCCATGCGATACGACAGAATGGAAATGGGCTGGGTGCCCGGAGCCAGATCAATACAGAAATCAATGTCCCTGTCGGGCGGCATACCCGGCAGGTCTGAAGGGAAAACCTCGGGGAACTCCCGAACAATAGGAACAGAATCAATAGAAGGAACCTCTGTGCTGGAATCGCGAACATAAGCCAGATAAGTTAAACACCCCTTCTCGACCATGCGTCGAGCCTTCACATATGAGATAACACTGCGAGTGGCATGACCTGGGGTCCCTCTCCACTCCAAACGGGGCAAATCTGGTAAAGCCAAGGTCACGGTCTTGGCGTGATAATCCAAGATAGCATGATACGGGGACAACCAATCCATCCCTAATATGATGTCGAAATCCACCATGTCTAAGAGCAATAAATCAACACGGGTCTCAAGACCCTCAAACACTACCACACAGGAACGATGAACTCGGTCGACCACTATAGAATCCCCCACTGGTGTAGATACATATACAGGAATACCCAAGGCATCACTAGGCATAACCAAGTAGGGTGCAAAATAGGACGACACATATGAATACGTAGACCCGGGGTCAAATAGCACTGAAGCATCCCTATCACAGACCAGAATAGTACCTGTAATGACTGCATCTGAAGACTCAGCCTCTGGCCTGGCTGGAAGAGCATAACACCGGGGCTGGGCCCCACCTCCCTGAACCATATCTCTAGGACGATCGGCTGCTGGCTGGCCTCTACCTCTGGCGGTCTGAGCTCCACCTCTATGATCTCTACCTCTGGCGGTCTGAGCTCCACCTCTATGATCTCTACCTCCACCTCTATGGCCTCTACCCCCGCCTCTAGCTGGCTGGGCGGCCTGTGGATCACCTGATGCCTGAATCATAGGACGAGGACCCTGCTGGTGAGAGCTGTTAGAAGCTCGAGGGTAATACCTGGCAATATGTCTCGTGTCGCCACACGTGTAACAAGCCCTCGGCTGCTGAGAATAACGGAGTGGTGGTGCGCTGATAGGTGCTGATGGTGAACTGAAAAGCTGCTGGTCAGAAGACTGCGGCTGAGAGCCACGACCACCTGAAGTACCATGTGAGACCTGTAGGGCTGACTGAAAGGGCCTCGGAGGATGGCCTCTACCATAAGAATCCCCACCTCCAGACGAGGTACCACTGAATCTACCTGCATGACGGGGTCTCTTGTCTGACCCATGACCACCTCCCCGTGCAAGAGCCATCTCAACTCTACGGGCCGCATTGGCTGCCTCCTGAAAAGAAATCTCACTACCAGCTCCCATAGCCATCTGGAGACGGATCGGCTGAATCAACCCATCAATAAACCTCCGCACCCTCTCTCTCGGTGGGGAGTATAACAATAGCATGGCGTGCTAGATCAATGAACCGAGTCTCATACTGAGTGACTGTCATAGAGCCTTGCTGGAGGCGCTCGAACTGCCTGCGAAGAGCCTCTCGCTGAGTAACTGGGAGAAACTTCTCCAAAAACAACTCTGCAAACTGGTCCCAAGTCAATGATGGCGACCCTGCTGGTCTGGATAAACAATAGTCCCTCCACCAAGTCTTGGCGGATCCTGCTAGGCGAAAAGTGGTGAAGTCGACCCCATTGGTCTCCACAATACCCATAGTCCGAAGAACCTCATGGCAGCTATACAAGAAATCCTGGGGGTCCTCTGAAGAAGCACCGCTGAATGTGGTGGTGAAGAGCTTGGTGAACCTATCCAGTCTCCACAAAGCATCTGCGGACATAGCCGCTCCATCGCCGGTCTGAGTCACAATACCCGGCTGAACTGCCACAGCTGGCTGAACCACTGGAACCTGTGCCTAGGGAGCTACCTGCTCCGGAGTACGTGTAGCAGGAGTCTGAACTCCTCCTCCAGCCTGAGAAGTGGCTGGTGCTACTGGAAGCAAACCCGCTCTAGTGACGCTTCCACAAAGCCTACCAATCTGACCAGAGCGTCCTGAAGAACTGGGGTGGCTATGAACCCCTCTGGGACCTGAGCTGGGCCCACCGAAGTTGCTGGGGCTGGAACCTCCTCATCATAATAAGCATGAGGCTCCACCTCTGGGACTGCTGCTCGGGGCTGAGCTCTGCCCCTGCCTCGGCCTCTGGCACGGCCTCGGCCTCGCCCTCTGCCCCTCGTAGGGACTGCTGCTGGGGGCTCGGGCTGCTGCGCGGTAGAAGAGGAAGCACGTGTTCTCGCCATCTGCGAAGGAACAGAGTAGAAAGACAATTAGTATTGAGAAACAGAATCGCACGACAAGAAAGAACAAAAGTGAGATTTTTCCTAACTCCGTAGCCTCCGGGGGATAAATACAGACGTCTCCGTACCGATCCCCCAGACTCTACGAAGTTTTTCCGTGAGTAGCGAGACCTATGTAACCTAGAGCTCTGATATCAACTCGTCACGACCCGGGAGTCGTGATGGCGCCTACTGTTGGAGCTAGGCAAGCCAAGTATTAAAACATTTTCTGATAACATCTCAACGATATAAATAAAACGAGTCATTTAAATAAAAGCGGAAGTCTTAAAGACATAGATAATTGAAAACCAAATGCGGAAGTTTAAATACAACTCCACCCATATCCGGTGTCACTAACTCACGAACTACTAAAGAGAGCTAAAAACAAGTCTGAATAGAAGTACATCAATGTTTGTCTCGGTACAAGGAAAACAAACTAATAACATAGAAGGGACTCCGGCCTGCGGACGTCAGCTAGGCTACCTCGAAAGTCCCTGGACTGAAGTCAGCTCCCGATCAAATCCTACTGCTGAGGCCCAAAAGCTGCTCCTGGATCTGAGCAAAAAGATGCACAGAGTGTAGCATCAACACAACCGACTCCATGTGCTGGCAAGTGCCTGGCCTAACCCAGGCGAAGTAGTGACGTGGCTAGACAAAACGTACCAAAAACAACCTGTGCAGATATACATGTATATACAAGTGCAACGAAATAACAACAGAAAATACCAACTAAGGCTGGGAGGGGATATGCTTAGGGGAAATACAGATGAAAACAAATTATCAGAAGTAGACACGAAACTACATCAGATCTCATAATCTATATAAGTGGTCGGCGTGCCACACGATCCCATTTCATAGTATAACTAGGTGGTCGGCGTGCCATACGATCCTATTTCATAATATATAAGTGGTCGGTGTGCCACACGATCACATTTCATAATATATAAGTGGTCGGCGTGCCACACGATCCCATTTCATAATATATAAGTGGTCGGCGTGCCACACGATCCCATTTCATAATATATAAGTGGTCGGCATGCCACACGATCCCATTTCATAATATATAAGTGGTCGGCGTGCCACACGATCCCATTTCATAATATATAAGTGGTTTCCCGGCAAGGGAGAATACGACTAAGCAGTTAAATCCCGGCAAGGGAGCAACAACAATAACTTACACGTCCCGGCAAGGGAAAAAATCACATCTCTTTCTCTTACGTTCATTTCTTACTTTTTAATCAAGTCAAAAATCGAGCCAACGCTCCAAAGAGTTTACACATCATATTTCCTTCTCATTCTCTTCATATCATATAAAAACCATCAATTAACAAGGAAGAGTCACTGCAGTATCCCAATTAAGCACAAATAAAGATTTACGGTCATGCTAGACACCGGTGTATAGATACTCGTCACCATGCCTATACACCGTACTCAACATTTAGCAATTAGCAAATAATACTCTAATCCTATTCCCTCAAGCCAAAGTTAGATTAAACACTTACCTCGAATGCTCCAAACTCAACTCAAGCCTCTAGTATAGCTTTACCCCTCGAATTCGGCTCCAACACAGTCAAATCTATGAAATAATGACCTTAAAATATTAATAATAGCTAAACAAACTAAACCCAATGCGTAAATATGAATTTCTAAGCTTTCTTCCCAAAATTCCAAAAATCGACCCCGGGCCCGCTTGGTCAAAACCCGAAGTTCGAACCAATTCTATGTCACCCATTCCTCCACGAGCCCGAATATACAATTTATTTTCAAATTCGACCCCAAAACGAGGTCTAAATCGAAGAAAATCGAAAAACCCTAACTCTACCCTTTTTCCCGAATTTTCACCCTAATCTATGTGATTTAAGCTTGGAAACCTACTAATTAATGAAGGATAATGAAGGAAATAAGTAGGAAATTACTTACCCAAGTGGTCTTGAAGAATGGGGGCTTCAATGGCTTCCTAAAGCTTGGGAGAGAAGAGAGCTCGTGAGTATTTTTGAGAAAAACCTGTATGTACTGTTCTGTTTTTTTTTTAAAAAAAATCACTGGGGGATTTTACTCTATGCGTTCGCGACACTGGGGTCGCGTTCGCGATGAAGGGGAAGCTGGGTGCATCGCGTTCGCGATTAGGGGAATGCGAACGCGTAGAGTTAATTACTGGGGGCCTGAAATTTGTTCTACGCGAACGGGTTGAAGTCACGCGAACGCGCTGAAGGAAAATGCAATG
>NW_017677188.1:19276-24952 GCF_001879085.1 Nicotiana attenuata
CCGAGACGCGAACGCGGTAGAGGAGAAAGCCAAAGGAACGCGAACGCAGGTTGAAGATTGCGATCGCGAAGGAGGGAACAACTGTGCAAAAGTTGCAGATTTTCTGCAACTTTCTCTAAGGCCAAAAACACCCCGAACCACCTCCGAATCACTGCCGAGCCCTCGGGGCTCCTAACCAAACACACACACTAACTCAACAACCTCATACGAACTTAACCGAGCGATCAAATCGCCAAAACAACATCAAAATCAATTAATCAAACCCCAAAATCATCATTTTTCATTCTAACTTCATAAACTTCAAATCTTAGATATTTAGGTCCGAAACACGTCAAATGACGTCCGATTTCGACCAAATTTCACAGAAAGCGCTTAAACCATATATAAGACTTGTACCGGGCGTCGGAACCAAAATACGAGCCCGATACCACAGTCTTTTAATCAATTTTCATTTCCATTTTCCTTAATAATTTCAGAAAACCAATTTCACAGAAAAATTCTTTTCTCGGGCTCTAGACCTCGGAATTCGACTCCGGGCACATGCCCGAGTCCCATATTTTTCTACGGACCCTCCGGGACCGTCAAATCACGGGTCCGGGTCCGCTTACCAAAAATGTTGACCAAAGTCAACTTTAATCATTTTATTGCCACATTTTGAAATTTTTCACAGAATTTAACATATAATCTTTCCGGCTACGCGCCCGGACTGTGCACGCAAATCGAGGCAAGTAAAAATGAAGTTTTCAAGGCCTCAGAAGCACAGAATGAAAGAGAAAACAGGTGATGACCCTTTGGGTCGTCACAAACAGCTACCAGTCGAGCATCCGGATGACTCCTTATGAGGCTTTAAATGGTAGGCAGTGTCGGTCTCCGGTTGGATGGTTTGAGCCGGGAGAGGCTCGGTTGTTGGGTACAGATCTGGTTTAGGAGGCCTTGGACAAGGTCAGGATCATTCAGGATAGGCTTCGTTCAGCTCAGTCCAGGCAAAAGAGCTATTCTGACCGCAAGATTCGAGATGTGGCTTTTATGGTTGGTGAGCGGGTATTGCTCCGAATGTTGCCTATGAAGGGCGTGATGAGGTTTGGGAAGAAGGGCAAGCTTAGCCCTGGTTCATTGGTTCGTTTGAGATTCTTGATCGAGTAGGAGAGGTGGCTTATAGACTTGCTTTGTCGCCGAGCTTATCAGTCGTACATCCAGTGTTTCATATGTCCATGCTTCGGAGGTATCACGGCGATCCAGCCCACGTGTTAGATTTCAGCACTGTCCAGTTGGACAAGAACTTGTCTTATGAGGAGGAGCCGGTAGCTATTCTAGACCGGCAGGTTCGTCAGTTGAGATCCAAGTACTTCGCCGGGGTTCGGCTAGGCTAGGCACTACTTCGCCGGGGTTCGGCTAGGCACTTACCAGCACATGGGGTCGGTTGTGCTGATACTACACTCTGTGCTCTTTTGCACAGACCCAGGTACCGCACATCAGCAGTAGTTCGGGAGCTAGTCTTCAGTCCACGAGATTCCTGAGGTAGTCCTGCAGGCGTCCGCAGGCCCGGCATCTCCTCTATCTTTATTTATGATCTGTTTCCTTTTGTATCCGAGATCGGGCCCGTATTTTGGTTCCGGCGCCCGGTACATGTCTTATATATGTTTTAAGTCATTCCTGTGAAATTTGGTTGAAATCAGACGTCGTTTGACGTGTTTCGGACTTGAAATCCTAAATTTGAAACTTAATGAAGTTTGAGGAAAAACTCTTGATTTTGAGGTTTGATTCATTATTTTGATGTTATTTTGGCGATTTGATCGCACGGATAAGTTAGTATGATGTTGTTGAGTTAGTTCATGTGTTTGGTTAGGAGCCCCGAGGGCTCGGGTGTGTTTCGGAGGTGTTTCGGAATGGTTTTTGGCTTGGAAAAAGTTGCAGAAAATAGCAGTTCTGGTGTCCAGGGATTTAGTGCTATGCGATCGCACAGTAAGTCTCGCGATCGCATAGTGTAAAACTTCAGGGTCCCGTTTTGTTCTATGCGTTCGCATGCATCTCTCCGCGATCGCGTAAGGTTAAGTCTGAGAGGTCCTTCTTTTGTTCTATGCGATCGCACTGTCTACTCCGTGATCGCGATGTGTTAGCCCCCCAGCCTTCCTTTCCTTCTATGCGATCGCATGGTATAGTCTGCGATCGCAATGCTCAGCCCCAGTTATTATATGCGATCGCATCCCTTCGTCCGCGACCGCGTAGGCCAAATTCGCCCAGTTATTTTAAATGTTCAGAAACAGTAGCCATTCGGGATTTTCATAAAACATCTCAAACTCTTTCTTCTCCAAGGTTCTAGGGCGACTATTGAAGCATCCTTTCACCATTAACTCGTGGGTTAGTAATCTTTAACTCGTTTTCTTCATTTTCCATCAACATCATTGAAATTCTAGGTCTAAAACATGTGATTTAAGGTAGAAAATTGGGTATTTGAGTAGAGTTAGGGCTTTTTGATTTTTCTTGATTTAGACCTCGTTTTGGGGTCGAATTTGAAAATAAATTATATATTTGGGCTCATGAGTGAATGGGGGATTTGATTTTGGTCCGAACCTCGTGTTTTGACCAACCGGGCCTGGGGTCAATTTTTGAGTTTTTGGGAAAAATGATGGAAAAGCTATAATTAGGCATTGGGTTCGTATTGTTTAGCATTTATTGATGTATTGAAGTCATTATTGTATAGATACGATTGATTTGGACCCGAATTCGAGAGGAAAGGCGGTTATTGAGGATTGAATTGGCCGTGGAAGTTGAGGTAAGTGTTTGGTCTAACCCTAACTTGAGGGATTAGGAGTTGAGTCTTATTTGCTATTTGCTTCTTGTTGAGTACGGCGTATAGGCATGGTGACGGGTATCTATACGTTGGTGTCGAGCATGACCGTGAGTCTTAAATTGATAGTTGTTGTGTTCTTAAATGACACTTCGGATGCTTTAAATTGATGACTCTTGATATTGAGTAGAGATTTAGTTTATTCTCGTGGACTTTATTTATGCTTGACTGGTATTAATCGAGCTGAGCAAGAGTTGAGCTAGGATTTGGTTATAGCTGATTCTCCCTTGCCGGGATGGTTATTTTGATATTGTTGTTCCCTTGACAGGAAATTATTATTATATTGCTTTTGTTTCCTTGTCGGAAATTTTATTGTGACTTTGTGTTGACTTGAAATGGGAGCGGGTGGTACACCTACCACAAGTTATTGATTGAAATGGGAGCGGGTGGTACGCCTACCACGAGTTATGATGAAATGGGAGCGGGAGGTACGCCTACCACGAGATTTGATGAAATGGGAGCGGGTGGTACGCCTACCACGAGTCATGATGTAATGGGAGCGGGTGGTATGCCTACCACGAGATTTGATGAAATGGGAGCGGGTGGTACGCCTACCACGAAAATATTGAGAAATGGGATCGGGTTGCACGCCTGCAACGAGATGTGTACTGACAGTGAAATCTGCTTTTATTTCCCTTATCCGTGTTAGAGTTAATTTATTGATGGGGTCGGTTGTGCTGATACTACACTCTGTGCTCTTTTGCACAGACCAAGGTACCGGACATCAGCAGTAGTTCGGGAGCTAGTCTTCAGTCCACGAGATTCCCGAGGTAGTCCTGCAGGCGTCTGCAGGCCCGACATCTCCTCTATCTTTATTTATGATCTGTTTCCTTTTGTATCCGAGACAGACTTTATTCCTTGTTTCAGACAGTTGTATGTAGCACTCTTAGATAGTCCGTGAATGTTGTGACCCCAGCCCTGGGTAGAGACATATGTGGATTTTCCTTGTTATTTTGGTTTACTTCATTAAGTCTTCCGCTTTAATTTCATATTTCCGATGTTATTCTAATATTTAATGCTTGTTGATATGATTGGTAAAAAGAAATTTAAAATGAAANATTTAGAATCAATAACACTTTTGGTTTACTTCGTTTAAGTCTTCCGCTAAATTATGAACTCCGCTGTTGTTTAATTATTTATCTCATGTTAGTTTAATTGGTAAACATATATTTAAAACAAAAGTATTATGGATTCTAAATGTGTGGCTTGCCTAGCTTCTATGAGTAGGCGCCATCACGACCCCCGAGGGTGGGAAATCCAGGTCGTGACAACCAGGCTTGTTCGTATTTCCCAAACTTTCTTCGAAATTTCCAGGTTCGCATTTCCCAAACATTTTTCGCAATTCCCAGGCTTGTTCGCATTTCCCAAACTTTTTTCGCAATTCCCGGGTTCGCATTTCCCAAACTTTTTTTGCAATTCCCAAGCCAGCAGAGGTTGGTTCGCAATTGCGAACCCCTGTTCGCAATTCCCATATCTGAGACCTGCAATTTTATACTTAGCCGATTTTAAACCCCATTTTTCATATTCTCTCAAACACAAACACACTTAGGCGATTTTTCAAGAATTCCTTCTTCTCCAAATCAATTGTAAGTCATTTTTAACTAACTTTCTTCAATTCTTAGCATCTTTTAACATGATTTCAACTTAAAATCCAGGATTTTCATGGGGGAAATTGGGTGTTTAGGGTAGAACCTAGATTTTTCAAAAATTGGGAATTTGGACCTCGATTTGAGGTCCGATTTCAAAACAAATTATATATTTGGGTTCGTGGGGGAATGTGCAATCGGGTTTTGATTCGAACCTTGGGTTTTGACCATGTGGGCCCGGGGGCGATTTTTGACTTTTTGGGTAAAACTTTGGAAAATTCATTTTCATGCATTCAAATTGATTCATTTAGCGTCTATTGATGTAATTAAGTAACTTGTGACTAGATACGAGCGAATTGGTGGTGGAATCAAGGGGTAAAGCTATAATTGAATTGTGAATTATGTTCGAGGCATCGAGGTAAGTGTTTGGTCTAACCTTAGCTTGAGGGATTAGGAGTTGAGTCTTATTTTCTATGTGGTAATTGTTGAGTACGACGTATAGGCATGGTGACGGGTATCTATACGTTGGTGTCTAGCATGCCCGTGAGTCTTTATATTGTGATTATCATGACTTCGTTGTATCTTTCATGACTTGGTGATGGTTTCTAATTGTTGTATAAAGTTTGTGGAAAGAATTGTGACCTATGAACATTGAGGAGCGTTGGCTCAAGTTGTATAACGAATTGTGAAATTATAAGTGATAATTGAACTTTTAGAGCATTGGCTCGAGTTGTGAAATGAGCTATGAAGGTAAAAGTGATAATTGAACCTCTAGAGCATTGGCTCGAGTTGTGATGTAAATTGTGAAGTAAAAGTGAGAAAGAGAAGAGATCATTATGTTGTCACCCTTGCCGGGCTATTGTTGATTTTTTTGTTATCTCCCTTGCCGGGATGTGGGTGTTATTGATGTTGTTCCCTTGCCGGGATTTAATTGTTGACTTATTGCTCCCTTGCCGGGATTCTTATTGCAAATTTCCTTTATTTCCTTGCCCTATTGTTTGTGATTGTTGTTTGGGTGAGGAAGAGAGTTAAAGCACGAAGGGTGATGCCGTGCATTGTTTGTTTTGTGAGGAAAGAGTGTAAATCACGAAGGGTGATGCCGTGCCGCACGATGTACCATTCCGTGCCTATTATATTGATTTCATGGTGAGGAAAAAGTGTAAAGCATGAAGGGTGATGCCGTGCCGCACGATGTACCATTCCGTGCCTATTGTATTGATTCTTATGGTGAGGACGAGTAGT
>NW_017677188.1:25573-33223 GCF_001879085.1 Nicotiana attenuata
GATATATATATATATATATATATATATATATATATATATATATATATATATATATATATATATATATATATATATATAGAGAGAGAGAGAGAGAGAGAGAGAGAGAGTTTGGTCAAGCTGCCAAAAATTGCTCATTTGAAAAGTACTATTTTCAGAAGTGCTTTACACAAAAATACTTTTGAAAAAATACTTTTCAGAAGTATTTTTTGCAGTATTTGGTAAATAAGTTGTGTTTGGCCAATCTTTTTAACAAGTGCTTTTAAGTGTCAAATTACCAAAAAGAATAGTAACAAGGTCTTGTAATTATTTTAAAGAGAAAAATGAACTTAAATATTTATCGTAAGAAACTTTATTATTTTTATTTTATTTAATTAAAATATAAAACATAAAGTAAACATACATATTAAAGATATAAATCAATATAACATATCTAGTATACCAAAAGCATATAATATTATCTAGTATAATTACTTATGTTTACACGATGATTTGAATAATTAAAATATATCATTCAGTATGAATTGGAAGTCTAACCAACAAATTACTATATATTGATAATCAACCACGAAATAATAAGCAAAGTCACTCACACATAATAATATTTTTTCAACTATTTCATCTTTAATTCTATCACACAACGCGTCTATATTAGTAGAAGACTTGTCTTGCATTTCTAAAGGAATACCAAAAAGCACATTTTCTTCCTCAATCTCTGCAGTAATGTCCTCATTACTCATTAGCATAATAGTTAAATTCCTTATCAGTATGAAAAAATATAATAGTAGTTGTTAGCAGGGTCGAAGCTATGTTGGTTCAAGGGTGGTCAATTGAACACCCTTCACCGAAAAATTATTATTATGTATAAGTTAAAATATTAGTTATTATTGATTAGAAAATAGAGTTTGAACACCTTTGCATAGCCTACTAGCAAAGGGTATTCAAAATTTGAACAAATTTATTGAATTTCCTGGCATCGCTATTGCTTGTTAGTACACCATAGAAAGGCATAGGCAAAATTATATTTTTATATTATTTTTGTACGTTTTCTTATTTTGTTCTCAGGTTGCTTCTTCTTTCATTAGGCCAACACATTGGTAATTTAATCCTATGTCACACCGTTAAAAGGAAAAGAATCCTTTTTCGTCACAATAACTGATAATTAGCTGGAGAAGCAGGATTTTCACCAATAAAATATTTAAAAATAGAAAAAGTAAACATACGTAAAAGAGAATTCAACACCTAATATATATATACGTGCACAGAAATTAACCTTCTATATAAAATTATCTGGGAAAAAGTTGTCCTCTGAAAAGCACGTGAAACTAGAGGACAAAGGTCTTTTAGTGGGCCCATTTTTTGGGCTTTAATTATTATGGGCCTTAAATTTTTATGGGTCCATATTCATTACCTATTTCTTTTGAAGAATTAACCACATAGCCGCTCATCCAATGTCACGACCCGGATTTCTCACCCTCGGGAGTCGTGATGGCGCCTACTAATGAGAGCTAGGCAAGCCAGAATTAATTACTTCTTCATTAATAACATAATTTCTTTTAACGATTATCGGCAATAATACAAAGCAATGAAATTAAATAATAAGCGGAAGTCTCAATATTATAGAAAACTGAATAAATATGCGGAAAAAATCTCAATAAAAGCCTCCAAGACTGGTGTCGCAGTTTCACAGACGGTCTAAGAATACTACACATAAAGGTCTGAAAGAAATAAACTCGACACTGTCTCCAGAATTACATGAAAGAAACAGGAATATAGATGAAGGGAGACGCCAGGGCCTGCGAACGCCTGCAAGGCTACCTCGGGTCTCACTGGACTGAAAGCCTGCTCCCACTCTATTGGTTCAAACGGACCAATGAACCTAGGGCTAAGATTGCCTTTCTTCCCAAATCTCATTACGCCCTTCATAGGCGACACTCGGAGCAATACCCGCTCACCAACCTTGAAAGCTACATCTCGAACCTTACGATCTGCATAGCTCTTTTGCCTAGACTGAGCTGAGCGAAGCCTATCCTGAATGATCTTGACCTTGTCCAAGGCCTCCTGAACCAAATCTGTACCCAACAATCGAGCCTCTCCCGGCTCAAACCATCCAACCGGAGACCGACACCGCCTACCATATAAAGCCTCATAAGGAGCCATCTGGATGCTCGACTGGTAGCTGTTGTTGTAGGCAAACTCCGCTAAAGGCAAGAACTGATCCCACGAACCTCCAAAGTCAATAACACAAGCCCGAAGCATATCCTCCAAAATCTGAATAGTCCGCTCGGACTGCCCGTCCGTCTGGGGATGAAATGATGTGCTCAACTCGACCCGTGTGCCCGACTCTCATTGAACTGCTCTCCAGAAGGGCGAGGTAAACTGCGTACCCCGGTCCGAAATTATAGATGCTGGCACACCATGAAGGCGAACAATCTCCCGGATATAAATCTCAGCTAATCTCTCGGATGAATAGGAGACTGCCACAGGAATGAAATGCGCTGACTTGGTCAGCCTATCCACAATGACCCAAACTGCATCGAACTTCTTCCGAGTCAACGGAAGCCCAGTAACAAAATCCATAGCAATCCGCTCCCACTTCCACTCGGGAAGCTCAATCCTCTGAAATAAACCACCAGGCCTCTGATGCTCGTATTTAACCTGCTGACAATTCAAACAACGAGCCGCATATGCTACGATATCCTTCTTCATTCTACGCCACCAATAATGCTGCCGCAAATCCTGATACATCTTCGCGGCGCCCGGATGAATAGAGTACCTGGAGCTATGGGCCTCCTCTAAAATCAACTCTCGAAGCCCATCCACATTGGGCACACAAACTCGCCCCTGCAATCTCAAAACTCCATCCGCATCTAAGGTAACCTGCTTGGCACCTCCTCGCTGCACCGTGTCTCTAAGGACACACAAATGGGGATCATCAAACTGCCGATCACGGATACGCTCCAATAATGAAGAACGAGCGACCGTGCAAGCTAACACACGACTGGGCTCAGAAACATCCAGTCTCACGAACTGATTGGCTAAGGCCTGAACATCCAAAGCAAGCGGCCTCTCACCGACCGGAATATAAGCAAGACTGCCCATACTGGCTGACTTCCTACTCAATGCATCGGCCACCACATTGGCCTTCCCCGGATGATATAGAATGGTGACATCATAATCCTTCAACAACTCCAACCACCTCCTCTGCCTCAAATTCAACTCCTTTTGCTTGAACAAGTACTGAAGACTCTTGTGATCAGTGAACACCTCACCCGCCACGCCATACAAATAGTACCTCCAAATCTTCAATGTGTGAACTATGGCTGCCAACTTCAAATCATGAACTGGATAGTTCTTCTCATGAATCTTCAACTGCCTCGAGGCGTAGGCAATGACCTTGCCATCCTGCATCAATACTGCTCGAAGCCCAATACGGGAAGCATCACAATAAACTGTTTAGGGCCCTGAACCTGTGGGCAAAACCAACATCGGTGTTGTGATCAGAGGTGTCTTGAGCTTCTGAAAGCTCGCCTCACACTTATCCGACCATCTGAATTCGGCACCCTTCTGGGTCAATCTGGTCATCGGGGCTGCAATAGATGAAAATCCCTCCATGAACCGTCTGTAGTAGCCTTCCAACCCCAAGAAACTCCGAATCTCTGTAGCTGTTGCTGGTCTAGGCCAGTTCTTGACTGCCTCTTTCTTCTTTGGGTCCACCTGAATACCCTCTGCTGATACAACATGACCCAGAAATGCAACTGATCCCAACCAGAATTCACACTTCGAGAACTTAGCATATAACTGACTATCCTTCGAGTCTGAAGAACTACTCTAAGGTGCTGCTCGTGCTCCTCCTGGCTGCGGGAGTATATCAATATATCATCAATGAACACTATCACGAATGAATCTAGATAAGGCCTGAACACCCGGTCCACCAAGTCCATGAAAGCTGCTGGGGCATTTCTCAACCCAAATGACATAACCAAGAACTCATAATGCCCATACCGAGTGCGGAAGGCTGTCTTACGGACAACGGATGCCCTAATCCTCAACTGATGATAACCAGATTGCAAGTCAATCTTGGAAAATACCCTAGCACCCTGAAGCTGGTCGAACAAATCATCAATCATCGGTAGTGGATACTTATTCTTGACCGTTACCTTGTTCAATTGTCGGTAATCAATACCCATCCTCATTGACCCATCCTTCTTCTTGACAAATAATACCAGCGCACCCCAAGGAGACACACTCGGTCTAATGCAATCCTTCTCAAGCAAATCCTGCAACTGTTCTTTTAACTCCTTCAACTCCGGCGGGACAATACGATATGGCAGAATAGAAATGGGCTGAGTGCCCGGAACCAGATCAATGCAGAAATCAATATCCCTGTTGGGTGGCATACCCGGCAGGTCTGAAAGGAAAACATCAGGAAACTCACGAACAACGGGCACAGAATCAATCAAGGAAACCTCAACACTAGAATCACGAACATACGCCAAGTAGACCAAACACCCTTTCTCGACCATACGCTGAGCCTTCATATACGATATAACACTACGAGTAGAATGACCTGGAGTCCCTCTCCACTCTAAACGAGGCATACCCGGTAAAGCTAAGGTCACAGTCTTGGCATGGCAGTCCAAGATAGCATGGTGAGGTGATAACCAGTCCCTCCTTAATATAATATCGAAGTCAACCATGTCCAACGACAACAGATCTACTCGAGTCTCAAGACCTCCAATCACCCCAATACAAGAACGATGGGCTCGATCGACCATAATAGAATCACCCACCGGTGCAGACTCATAAACAGGAATACTCAATGAATCACTAGGCAAAATAAAACTGAAGCTTCTCTACCACAAACCAGAACAGTACCTGCACCTCCACCTCTAATACCTTTACCTCCACCTCTCGCATCTTTACCTCCACCTCTAATACCTTTACCTCCACAAAGCCTCCGAAAACGTAGCTGATCTATCACCGGCCCGCTGCTGCTCGGCTGAAGAAGCGGTACATGACCTCGCCATTCACGAAAGGATAAGAGTAGAGGTTTCAATTTAGCATTAAGAGAACAAAATCGCACGACAGGGAAGAGTAGAACAAATGTCAAACTTTTCCTAACTCGGTAGCCTCTGGAGTATAAATACAGATGTCTTCGTACCGATCCCTCCGACTCTACTAAACTTGTCTGTGAACTGTGAGACCCATGTAACCTAGAGCTCTGATACCAACTTGTCACGATCCGGATTTCCCACCCTCGGGAGTCGTGATGACGCCTACTAACGAGAGCTAGGCAATCCAGAATTAATTACTTCTTCATTAATAACATAATTTCTTTTAACAATTATCGGCAATAATACAAAGCAATAAAATTAAATAATAAGCGGAAGTCTCAATATTATAAAAAACTGAAGAAATATGCAGAAAAAATCTCTACAAAAGCCTCTACCCAAGACTGGTGTCACAGTTTCACAGACGGTCTAAGAATACTACACATAAAGGTATGAAAGAAATAAACTCGACACTGTCTCCAGAATTACATGAAAGAAACAGGAATATAGATGAAGGGAGACGCCAGGGCCTACGAACGCTTGCAAGGCTACCTCGGGTCTTACTGGACTGAAAGCCTGCTCCCACTCTATTGCTGCTGCTGAAGCCTGGGATCTGTGCAAAATAGCACAGAGTGTAGTATCAGCACAACCGACCCCATGTGCTGGTAAGTGCCTAGCCTAACCCCGGCGAAGTAGTGACGAGGCTAGGACCAGACCACCAAATAAACCTGTGCAAATATATATACAAGTACAATGGAAAAGTAGCAAGAAAATAACAATTTAAGCTGGGGAAGGGAGCATGCTTCAGGGGCAACAGTTAGAAATGGAATTTCAGGAATAATAAAGCGTACATCTACAATTTAACTTCTAGTAGTAAATGAAGAGATAAGGCAACTTTCATATTCAACTCATCTTGTTGCAGGCGTGCAACCCGATCCCATTTCTCAATATCTCGTGGTAGGCGTACCACCCGCTCCCATTTCAATATCACTCGTGGTAGGCGTACCATCCGCTCCTATTTCAATATCACTTGTGGTAGGCGTACCACCCGCTCCCATTTTAATATCACTTATGGTAGGCGTACCACCCGCTCCCATTTCAATATCACTTATGGTAGGCGTACCACCTGCTCCCATTTCAATATCACTTGTGGTAGGGGTACTGATGATAGGCTATAATTACGTATTTTAGTCACTTATTACACTCTAATTTACTGCACTTTAGTTGAGTTTGCGCTTTAATCGCTAGTGTTTTGCACTAATTGTGTGTTTTATGCCTTGTATGAGTGATTTCGAGCTATATAGATGTTATGGAATGAATTTAAGTGATTTGAAGCTTTGAAGTATGAGTAAAAGCTCAAGAAATTAAGCCGGGATCGTGTTCGGGGATCAAATTTGATTGTTGAGAACAAACGAAGACTCGATGAGGCATATTGCTCACTGTCTAGTAAAATAGACATAACGTTTTTCTCAGAACTCCATTTGGGCTCAACAATATATGGTTAGAAAGATAACTTAAAGATCTACAACTTTCATGTTTTACGTCTTTCCAAATTCCAAACGGAATAGGGTGAAAAACCGCGGTTACGGTAGGACCGCGGCAGAACATTACCAAAGATTTAGAGGACCATTCTGGCCGCGGTCCCGGCGTAACCGCGGTGGGACTGCGGCAGGACGCGTAAATTTTAGGGACTAAAGTGCAAACCACGGGATTTTAAGCCCTAAACCCTATATTAAACGAGGGAGGCCGGCCAAGAGCGAAGGAGAATGATTTTTGGAAGTGAAAAACATCAGAAGGAAGGGCAAGAGGCAAGGAGGATCATTGGGCATCAATCTTTAATCATCTTCTTTGTTCTTTTACCTTTGAATATGAAGTCTTTTGTGATTTTTGTTATTTTCATGAGTAGCTAACTTTTATCATCTAAGGTTTTGGTGAAACCCGTTGGGGATGAATTGGTTGTTATAAGTAATATAGATTTGAATTAGTTTAATCTCTATTTGTTCAACTATGTTTTGATTGTGGTTAATTGAAAGGATCCTCAATTGGCCGTTCCTATTTATTATGTATCTGGTTGAGAGAGAGAGAGCATATTTAGGTAGTTGTTTGAACAACAACACTCCCGGAATATAGGCGAGAGTTATAACCGAGGGTTTAGAGGTTGGATTAGAGATAACGATACCTCGGGTGCGATCTAAGTAAACTGTAATGTGAATCTAGCTAGCGTAGCTTGAGAGAGTGCGTCTAGTAAATTATCATAATTGCTTGAGAGAGATTTATGATAGCCGGAGAGTTCATGATTGATAGAGGCGACTAAGTCAACGCTATAAGAAACATACAACCAAGGAAATCAACAACGGGGGAAACCATTACCTTAGACCTTTATTCTAATTGTTTACAATTCAAGCATAGTTAGTTTTCAGCTGTTTATTTATTTTCAATCTTGTCTTCTTGGTGATATTAAACAGATACAGCTAAGCCTTAGTTCTCTGTGGGATTCGACTCCGGAATATTAGACCGGATTATATTTGCAGCGACCGCTTATCCTTTTTAGGACTAGAGTTGGGCGTGATCAAATTTTGGCGCCGTTGCCGGGGAACTA
>NW_017677189.1:0-3920 GCF_001879085.1 Nicotiana attenuata
CATAAACGAGTGAATAAGGAGTCGCTTGTGTTGGCGTGCGGTGAGTCGTCCTATATGCCCATAGAGCTTCTTCCATACGGTCATTCCAATCTCGTTTGGATTTGGAGAAGACTTTCTTTAACAAGTTGCATAGTGTCTTGTTGAATGCCTCGGCTAGACCATTGGCAGCAGCATTTTACATCGAAGAGTTACGTTGCTTGAAGCAAAAGAGCTCACAAATCTTGTTCATAAACCTATTGTCGAACGGCTTGCCATTATCCGTTATTATGTAACGGGGAATGCCAAAGCGATAGATGATGTTTACTCGGATGAAACTTGCAACATTTTCCTTCTTTACCTCCTTAAGAGCAACAGCTTCAGCCCATTTTGAGAAGTAGTCAGTTACAGCCAAGATGTATAGGTGCCCACCAGAGGACTTTGGTAGTGGTCCAACAACATCCAATCCCCAAGCGTCAAATGGACAGGATGCAACAGTTGGGTGCAACACTTCAGGAGGTTGATGAATAAAATTCGCATGGAATTGACAAGCCTTCCATCTTCGAGCGTATTCCAAACAATCTTTTACCATCATTGGCCAATAATATCCCATCCTTTTTATATAGAAGTGGAGCTTTGGTCCAGACTGGTGTGACCCACATACCCCAGAATGCACTTCTTGCGAAGCTTGGAGTACTTCATCTTCCCCTAAGCATCGCAAGAGTACTCCCTCGAATGATCTTCTGTATAGGGTATCTTTGTAGTAAAGGAAGCGAGGTGCACGACGACGGATTTCAGTTCTTCTCCGCGGATTTTTTGGAAGTATCCCATAGCATAAGTAGTCGATAATGGGTTGTCTCCATTCTTCTTTCTCAACTTCAGAAACAGCGACAAGATGCTTGAGTTCATTTTCTTCACCTTCAGCCTCATTTGGCAGCGGTACTACCCATTTTTGGCAGACAGTAACTAGCGCTTGATCAGGCAGGGTTAAAGATGAAGCTAGGGCAGCTAAAGCGTCTGCCTTCTTATTTTCTTTCCTTGGCACATGTTGAATAGTCACATCACCGAGCCACCCCATTAACTTTTTAGCGTAATCATGATATGGGCGTAGTTCAGGCTTCTTGACCTCGTAACTACCTAAAAGTTGATTGACCACTAAATGAGAGTCACCAAAGACTTGCAATTGCAACCGCTTCATTTCGACAGCCATTTCGAGCCCAAGTATTAGTGCTTGATACTCAACAACGTTGTTAGAGCGGAGTTGCGTCAACGTAAAAGAGTAGGGCAGAATTTCACCTCGAGAAGTGACAAATACTACACCAGCTCATCCGCGATGTGCAGCACCATCAAAGTACATCTTCCATGGAGGCTGAACTTCGATGACCATGGCGTCCTCATCAGGTAGTTCGTCAGTTAGCTCCCAATAATCAGGTATAGGGTGATCTGCCAAGAATTCCGCTAACGCTTGTCCTATTATAGCCTTTTGAGGGATGTACAAGATTTCAAATTGTTGAAATTGGAGGTACCACCTTGCTAGTCAATCACTAAGGACAGGTTTTGACATCACGAACTTGATGGGATTTGCTCTAGAAACCAAACGAACAACATGAGCTTGAAAGTAGTGTTTCAACTTTTGGATTGAGAAGACCAGCGCCAAACATAACTTTTCAATTGGCAAATAATTCAGCTCATTTGGTGTCATCATCCTACTCAAGTAGTAAAGGGAGTTTTCTTTCCCTTCACTATTTTCTTGGGCCAGTAGTGCTCCAACAGACCTTTCTTGTGCTGAAATGTATAGTATCAGCGGCTTTCCAAGTATAGGGGCTGCCAAAACTGGAGGCTTCATCAAGTAGGATTTAATGCTCTCAAAGGCATTGCTACACGCTTGGTCCCATTTGAAAGGGACACCTTTCTTCATAAGGCGACTGAATGGTTGGCACCTCCCAGCTAGGCTTGAGATGAATCTCCTAAGGTACGCTAACTTTCCTTGCAGACTTTTCAATTCGTGAATTCCCAAGGCTCAGGCATTTTCAAGATTGCATCTACTTTGGCTTGATCAATTTCAACCCTTCGATGTCGAACAATGAAACCAAGGAACTCTCCGGAAGTAACTGCAAAGGCGCATTTCAATGGGTTCATCCTAAGATGGTACCTCCGGAGCAACTCAAACACCATTCTCAAGTCTTTCAAGTGGTCGCCCTTCTCTCTTGATTTTACCACCAAGTCGTCAACATAGCATTCGACATTCTTGTGGAGAAGATCGTCAAAAATATTCTGCATAGCCCTTTGGTAAGTAGCACCAGCGTTTTTCAAGCCAAAAGGCATTACCTTGTAGCAATAAATACCCTTGGGGGTACGGAATGCAGTAAGCTCTTCATCTTTTGGTGCCATGCGAATTTGGTTATAGCCTGATGAACCGTCCATAAATGACATTGCCTCGTACCTAGTAGTAGCATCGATCATCAATTCTGGAATGGGAAGCAGGAACTCATCTTTCGGACATGCATTGTTAAGATCCCTAAAGTCAACGCACACTCGAATCTGACCATTTTTCTTCCTTACACGGACAATACTTGAAACCCATGTTGGGTATTTAACTTCACGAATAAAGCCAGCTTCGATGAGTTTGTTAACTTCGGTTTCAATCAAGGGAACCAAGTCCGTCCTAAAACGCCTTTGAGCTTGTTTAACAGGGCGAGCACCATTTTTGACTGCAAGGTGATAGGCTGCTACTTTCGGGTCCAAGCCAGGCATCTCTTTGCAACTCCAAGCGAAGACATCCCTGAACTCCTTGAGTAACTCAATATAAGTGCTCTCTTCATCAGCTTCTAGTAAAACACTTAGGTAGGTGGGTATTAGTTCCTCATCGGTGCCAAGGTTAACTTCTTTTAAGGCATCAATTGTCGTCTTCACTCCTTCTTCAAGTTCGGGTGGAGCGTCTTTCGCATCTTCATCTTCTTGAGGGTCCCCATCGTTGAAGGATATGTGATAACATGGTGAAACATCCTCCAATTCTGCATTATCCTCCATTGAAGATGGAACACCATTCTCGCCTTGTACAGTAACATGATACGAAGAACCCACACTTTCTTCATTTTCGTCACGCTCCTTAGTGTAGACCACAGTATGTGGCTTTACCTTCAGTACTTCTTTACATGAAACCACAAGTTTTGTTTTTCGCCTCATTCTAGAAGGAACCAAACTTTGGAAATCCTTAGAGATCTTCTGGATTTATGGCGAAGCGGGTGTTCTTATGCTTTGAAAATCTCTCTGGAACTTATTCCCCTTCTTTAATGGACCCAACCTCTCAAATACAGAAGTTCTCACAGCTGATTTTCCAAGTCGATCAAAGACAGAAGGCCTGTTAGAAGCGGCAGATTCATCTTCTACAATGATATAATTGCTACTCGCCCTTCTTATTGAGATGCGCACTGGTGACGGTTGCTTGTATCCCAGACCTTCATGTGGTTGCCTCGTTGCAACTTCTGATGGGAGCTTCCCTAACTTTGATGGCTCATTGGGATTGTATCCAGCTTTTGCAAATAGCTTGTAAGCATTAGGATCAAAACCTTCGTCTGTTCGCTTTGTAGGGAGTGCCACATTCTGCAAACGATTTTGGGCTACAAACCCTGCAAGCGGCTTTGAGGACAACTTTACTGCCTCAATTCGTTTTACCGGAAGAGTTAACTCCTTTAGCGTTTTGGTTGGAGATTAGATGACGTACCCTCGTCTTTCTTCCTTTTAGGGACATATTGGAGCACAGGACTTACTTTCTTGCCATAAGACACAATACCCCCTTTATGAGATTTATTCACGTTGGCATGTACCTCCTCAGTAACAGCTTTGGCTTCACGAGTAGTCACCTCTGGTCTTTTAGTTGTGGGCTCGTCATTCTTGCTTTTGATGCCGTCATCAACTTTTATCTCCTTCACAATGCGGTTCTT
>NW_017677189.1:12236-17784 GCF_001879085.1 Nicotiana attenuata
CTTCCCCTTAGGATTTGAGTCTTCCTTGTTGATTGTATTCCTTGTACGCGAGGTGACGAGTGCGTGCTCGGATCTATTTTTGGAAAATTGCCCCTTTTAGGCTCTTAGATCCTTGTAATCACCGAATATGAAGTTGTTCTTGTTATGATTGAGTTTCCTGTTATTAGTTTCACCTCTACATGACTTGGAATTTATCTGCCCTTTTTGGTTATTCTTGTTGCCTAATTGACTTTTACTTGTTTAACTGTAGACAATTACCCTTCTGTAGTCACATTAGCATTCCTAACTGCTTGTCTTTATCTGGAAAGCATTATTCTACCTCTCGCGTGATTAATTGGTCTTAATTGGAAAGAAGTTAGATATCCCATGTTTAGTTGAAATTTCCTTAATTGTAATTATTTGATTCATGTTAACTTCCTTGTTGTTGAACTTAGTGTTATGGAATCGTTGTTTCATATTATTTCTCCCTTGTTGAGTTGTTCTTATTGCGCGTAGTATTTCTCTGTGACGGTTATTCCTTGTGAGTTAGTTGTACCGTCTTTTGGTGAACGGCATTTCTTGATTTGTTGTGTTGCTTTGTTCCTGATGTATGTGGTTTGTTGTGTTGGATTGATATTTTGATGCACGAGGTTTCTGCCGTGCGGTTGTTGATATTTTGATGCACGAGGTTTCTGCCGTGCGATTGTTGATACTGTGATGCACGAGGTTTCTGCTGTGCGACTGTTGGTACTGTGATGCACGAGGTCTCTGTCGTGCAGTTGTTGTTGAAGGGTTGCACGAGGTCTTTGCCGTGCTATTGTTGCTATTGATGTGTTGCACATGCTGTGTAATAAGGCGGGATATGTTATATGCTTATATGTGGGTTGCGCATGTGGCGAAATAAGGTGGGAACATTGTGATGCACGTGTGGCGAAATAAGGCGGTGCTTATTATGTTATTAATTGCACACGTGGCGTAATAAGGTGGGCTATGTCAGGGGTTGATCGTAAAGAATTGTGACGGCCTGTGGAGGCATTCCTATTTGTTTTATATTGTGATTGTGGGTTGCTTACCTGTATGAGCGTTACCTCTTGGAAGTTATGAGGAAACATTCGTACGTGCGGTCCGTTCCCCTTTTATGTTTTCTAATTGGTAGAATTCTTGTTAAAAATACTTGCACAATCATACACGTAGCCGAACACTCCTATTCGAGGTGAATTCCTCCTGATTTTTGCTAAGGGTGGAGGTACGTCCTCGTTATCCACTATATTTGGGAGAGTGGCCCTAGTTAGCCAGTTAGTTGTCAGCATGACCATAAGATTGATGGGGCACAGGATGCCAATTGTTAGATTTCAGATGCTGGGTCTTCGCGAGTTGTGGTTTGTCCGAGACTTGGTGAAATTGTGGAAAGAGTTGGATAAGACCTTTGTGAACATCATTGTAGGATATGAGTTATTGACTTGTTTTCCCTTTGCTGTGTTGTGACCTTAGGATTTGGATTGTGATTATGCCGTCATTTCGTATCCTCATTTATTATATTCTCGTTGTTACTTGTTGTATTTTTCCCTTATTGTGAATTATAGCACTCTTGGTCATTCATGCAGTCTTTACATATTTATGTCGTTTCCTTGATTCCTATGATTATACTGTTAATTGACCGGTAGGTGCCTTGACTGTTCCTCGTCACTACTCCACCGAGGTTAGTCTTGATACTTACTGGGCACCGCCGTGGTGTGCTCATGCTACTCTTCTGCACATTTTTGTTGTGCAGATACATGTACTCCCACTCAGTTCTGTCAGCCTTGGAAGGAGGCGTACCGGTAGAGACTTCGAGGTATATCTGCTACGTCCGCAGACCGAGGAGTCCCTTTCCAGCTTTCTGTAATAAGTATAGCTCTTTCAGTATTTCTCCTTTGTATATATTCTTGAGTCAGAGCCTCTTATGTATCCCTTAGCTTGTGATTTGTGAGTTTCTGGGTTTTGAGAATGTTGTTAGCTTCGAGAATTGTTGTGGTATGTGCCGAGCGGCACCTTAAACACCGTTTTATTTTACTAGTTCAGTTTTATTTATTTTCTTCCGCAATTATGGTTTATCTTCCGCATTTTTAGGCTTACCTAGTCGTAGGGACTAGGTGTCGTCACGACATGTTCACGGAGGGCGAACTGTGGTAGTGACAAGTTGGTATCAGAGCTCTAGGTTCATAGGAGTCACAAATCACAAGCCGGTTTATTAGAGTCTCGTGGATCGGTACGGAGACGTCTGTACTTATCTGCGAGAGGCTATGTAACCGTTAGGAAAATTCAACTTCATTTGATTTACCTGTCGTGCGATATTTTTGACATCCACAATCCTAAACCTTCTATCTTCTACTCTCTCACAGATGGTGAGGACACGTACTACCCGAGGTGATCAGGAACCCACGCCCCCTACTGCAGCCGTCGGAGGTCGGGGCCGGGGTAGAGTTCGAGGACGCGCACGTGGTGCAGCGAGAGCGCCTGTGCGAGCTGCCGCCGAGGCACAACCAGCAAATCCAGCTAGAGTCCAGGCACCTGACACGCCCACTGCTACTACTACCCCAGCCATTCAGGAGACTTTGGCACAGTTCATGAGTATGCACACCACTTTAGCTCAGGTAGGATTGCTTCCCCTTGCTGCAGCCACATCCCAGGCCGAGGGAGGAGCACAGACTCCCGTCGCCCGCACTCCTGAGCAGCGAGCGCATGTTGAGCAGTTCCCGGAGATTATTCCTGCGCTGCCTGCGGCACCAGTTCAGCCCGAGGGCATGGCAGCGGCTTCCGAGCAGGAGCAGATGAGACTAGAGAGGTTCAAGAAGTATGATCCTCCGGTGTTCAGTGGATTAGCATCAGACGATGCCTTGGGGTTTCTTGATGAGTGTTACCGTATTCTCCGTACTATGGGTATCTCTGGATCGAGCGGGGTTTCTTTTACTACTTTTCAGCTTCGAGGAGCCGCTTAGATTGGTGGCGCACCTATGAGTTAGACAGTCTAGACGAGCCAGCTTCACTGACTTGGACTCAGTTTTCAGATATGCTTCTGAGAGAGTTTGTTCCTCAGAGCCTCAGGGATGCATGGCGAGCGGAGTTTGAGCATTTGTGTCAGGGTGCTATGACCGTCTCGGAGTATGCTGTCCGTTACACCAGTTTGGCTAGACATGCCTCAGCCTTGGTTTCTACTGTTCGCGAGAAGGTTCGCCAGTTCATTGAGGGGCTTATTCCTAGCATCAGGTCCAGCATGGCCCGTGAGTTGGAGATGGATATTCCGTATCAGCAGGTGGTGAACATTGCTAGGAGGATAGAGGGTATGCATGCTAGAGAAAGAGAGGGCAGGCAGGGTCATGAGAGAGAGAGAAGACGAGATCAGGAGAGAGAGTTTGAGGAGGCGAGGAGTCCTCGTAGACCAAGGAGATATACTGGTCCTTATTTTGGAGGCAGGGTGCGTCATGGTAGAGATTTTGCGGGTCAGCCAGTTCAGTTCGCGTTTCAGGCTTTGCATGGTGACTCAGGTGTTCATGGGTCTCGGAGTACCCGTATCGCACAGTTCCCACCGCCTCGTCAGCAGAGAGGGTGCTTTGAGTGTGGAGATTTTAGCCACATGGTGAGAGATTGTCCCAGACTTCGGACTGATGTGTCACAGCGAGGTATTCAGGCCGGCAGAGAGCGCCCAAGAGGGGGGAGGCCCGGCTCGTTGATGGGTTTCATATAGTAGGCTTGAGGCCGGTGCGCCAGCTAATGTCACTCAGGTACGAATTCAGTTTGTTATAGAGGGGCACTATCTGTAGTTCATCACAGTTCTACTTATCGGGGTGAGTTCCCTTATTTGTTGTTCCATTTATGAGTGCGTTTCATGATTGTACTCTGTCTACGTGATTATTCTGTTGGGATGTTCTATGAGTGATAGTCGTGTCTGTCGTCCGTTCCTAGCTGTTGTCGAGAGTTATGAGGCTAGTAGTAAATTCATGTTGTCTGTTTTGGTAGGTTTGATGTGATCTCTGAGTATTCTTGGTTACGAGCTGTGATTTCTATGCTCCACTGCTGTGGGAGCTAGCCTGTGTTGTAAATTTGTAGACGGAATTGATCTAGTAAGAGTCTCTAGATGGATTGATGTGTGCCCTACTTGTGATTCAGTGTTGAGGGCGGGACCCTCGTGATTTCAGGTGTTTTGATATGTTGAGACCGGGCTGTGTACTGCGGTGAGAGTTATATCAGTATAAGATCCTTGTGAGTCTTTTATATGCTTTCATTCTATCTTGTTAGATGTTTTTGTCGATTTGTGTTTTCGAAGAATTTGTTCTAGTTTGATTTGCTTGTTAGTTCCCTTATGTGTTTCCTTTCTCATATTCAGTCATTTCCGTTCTATGCTTCTTGAGTTTTAGCTTGTGGGGTGTGTACCCGTTGGTGTTGGCTGAGATTTGATTATTCGGGTGTTTGTTATGCGGTTTTCGTGGTTATTGTATCATCGCCAGTATTGAGGAGGTTTGAAAAGAGTTCCTGTTGAATATGAGGCTTATGGCCGGTACGGATTTGATCTCAAGCAAGTATTGCTATCAGAAATGTTATTGTGGGCCTATGTGTGATGTGGCATGTTGTGTGGTTGTACCTTGTGTGTGTTGGCTGGTATTGAAGTAGCTGGTTGAGACTGATACCGGATATGAATGTAGGATCGGGTCTTTTGGAAATGGATGGAAGGTAAGAATTCTGGCTTGAAGGCCTATTGGTATTGCTAGAAAGGTTAAATTTCAGTTGAGATGATGTCGTCAGTCTTAAGAGGATTGGGGTGACGTGGGATCACCCGCGGGTGTATGTTGGAAGTGCGCACTCAGTGACTTGAAGACTTCAGGTGTGTTCTCTATGCTCTTTCGAGGACGAACGAATGTTTAAGTGTGGAAGGATGTAACGACCCGACCGGTCGTTTTTAGAATTCACGCCCCGATCCCCTATTTTCTGCTTCCCCTAAGCTCATTTCTGCTATTTTGGTTTGCCGGGTCGTTCGGTGTTGGGTTTTAGGAGAGTTTTGGGACACTTGGTCCCGAAATGAGAGCTTAAGTGTTGAAAAATGGTCCGTAGTCGGAACAGTGTGAAGACAACCTCGGAATGGAAATCCGATGGTTCCGTTAGCTCCGTTAGGTGATTTTGGGGTTGGGAGCGTGTTCAGAATGTGTTTTGGAGGTCCGTAGCTAGTTTAGGCTAGAAATGCCGAAGTTCGAATTTTTGAAGTTCCGGTCCGATAGTGGGATTTGATCCGAGGGTCGGAATGGATTTCCGGAAGTTGCAGTAGCTCCATCATGTCATTTGGATGTGTGTGCAAAATTTCAGGTCATTCGGACGTGGTTTGGTTAGGTTTTTGATCAAAAGCGTATTTTGAGGATTTGGAAGTTCATAAGCTTGATTTTTGGTTTGATCCGTCGTTTCGATGTTGTTTTATGTGATTTGAAAGTTTGAGCGAGTCCGTGTTAGGTTATATGACTCGTGTGTGTGATTTGACGGGGTCTCGAGAGCCTCGGGTGTGATTCGGATGGGCTACGGGTCTTTTTCTTCCACTTTTGCACTG
>NW_017677189.1:18241-31264 GCF_001879085.1 Nicotiana attenuata
ATGATTTATTGGGTAATGTTTCTTAATCCCTTCTAGTTATATTTCATTATTTTGTAGTTAAATCCATCATTAAAATTTGAATTTGGGACTAAAATTGGAGGAATTTGGTTAGAACTTCTTAGGCCAAACTTTGGGATTTTGAGTGAGCATTTGACCTCCGATTTGGGAGATTTTTATATGGTTAGACTCGTGAGAATACGAGGGTTCTGAAAATGTAAAAATTATTTGATTCCGAGGCGTTGGCCTGAAGGGCATTTTGGTCATTTTGCCTAATTTCGCGCTTTAGCTTTGAATTAAATAGTAAAATCCATTGCTTGAGATGTTAATTACAATGTGTGATTTAATTGAATAGATTTGGGCAATTTGGAGTCGAGTACTCGTGGCAAGAACGTGGTTGCTAGTTTATTTTAGCCGGTTCGAGGTAAGTATCTTGCCTAACCTTGTGTGGGGGACTTCCCCTTAGGATTTGAGTCTTCCTTGTTGATTGTATTCCTTTTACGCGAGGTGACGAGTGCGTGCTAGGATTTATTTGTGGAAAATTGCCCCTTTTAGGCTCTTAGATCCTTGTAATCACCGAATATGAAGTTGTTCTTGATATGATTGAGTTTCCTGTTATTAGTTTCACCTCTACATGACATACTTGGAATTTATATGCCATTTTTGGTTATTCTTGTTGCCTAATTAACTTTCACTTGTTTAACTGTAGACATTAACCCTTCTGTAGTCACATTAGCATTCCTAACTGCTTGTCTTTATCTAGAAAGCATTATTCTACCTCTCGCGTGATTAATTGGTCTTAATTAGAAAGAAGTTAGGTATCCCATGTTTAGTTGAAATTTCCTTAATTGTAATTATTTGATTCATGTTAACTTCCTTGTTGTTGAACTTGGTGTTATGGAATCGTTGTTTCATATTATTTCTCCCTTGTTGAGTTGTTCTTATTGCGCGTAGTATTTCTCTATCACGGTTATTCCTTGTGAGTTAGTTGTACCATCTTTTGGTGAACGGAATTTCTTGAGTTGATCCTCTTGCTTTGTTCCTCCATATATTGTCATTTGTTGTGTTGCATTGATATCGTGATGCACGAGGTTTCTGTCGTGCGATTGTTGATATTATGATGCACGAGGTTTCTGCCGTGCGGTTGTTGATATTGTGATGCACGAGGTTTCTGCCGTGCGACTGTTGGTATTGTGATGCACGAGGTCTCTGCCGTGCAGTTGTAGTTGAAGGGTTGCACGAGGTTTTTGCCGTGCTATTATTGCTATTGATGTGTTGCACATGCAGCGTAATAAGGCGGGATATGTTATATGCTTATATGTGGGTTGCGCATGTGGCGAAATAAGGTGGGAACATTGTGATGCACGTGTGGCGAAATAAGGCGGTGCTTATTATGTTATTAATAGCACACGTGGCGTAATAAGGTGGGCTATGTCAGGGGTTGATTGTAAAGAATTGTGACGGCCTGTGGAGGCATTTCCTATTTGTTTTATACTGTGATTGTGGGTTGCTTACCTGTATGAGCGTTGCTGCTTGGAAGTTGTGAGGAAACATTCGTACGTGCGGTCCGTTCCCCATTTTATGTTTTCTAATTGGTAGAATTCTTGTTAAAACACTTGCACAAGCATACATGTAGCCGAACACTCCTATTAGAGGTAAATTTCTCCTGATTTTTGCTAAGGGTGGAGGTACGCCCTCGTTATCCACTTTATTTGGGAGAGTGGCCCTAGTTAGCCAGTTAGTTGTCAGCATGACCATGAGATTGATGGGGCACAGGATGCCAATTGTTAGATTTCAGATGCTGGGTCTTCGCGAGTTGTGGTTTGTCCGAGACTTGGTGAAATTGTGGAAAGAGTTGGATAAGACCTTTGTGAACATCATTGTAGGATATGAGTTATTGACTTGTTTTCCCCTTGCTGTGTTGTGACCTTAGGATTTGGATTGTGACTCCGCCGTCATTTCGTATCCTCATTTATTATATTCTCGTTGTTACTTGTTGTATTTTTCCCTTATTGTGAATTGTAGCATTCTTGGTCATTCATGCAGTCTTTACATATTTATGTCGTTTCCATTATTCCTATGATTATACTGTTTATTGACCGGTAGGTGCCTTGACTGTTCCTCGTCACTACTCCACCGAGGTTAGTCTTGATACATACTGGGCACCGCCGTGGTGTGCTCATGCTACTCTTCTGCACATTTTTGTTGTGCAGATACAGGTACTCCCACTCTGTTCTGTCAGCCTTGGAAGGAGGTGTATCGGTAGAGACTTCGAGGTATATCTGCTACGTCCGCAGACCGAGGAGTCCCTTTCCAGCTTTCTGTAATAAGTATAGCTCTTTCAGTATTTCTCCTTTGTATAGATATTCTTGAGTCAGAGCCTTTTATGTATCCCTTAGCTTGTGATTTGTGAGATTCCGGGTTTTGGGAATGTTGTTAGCTTCGAGAATTGTTGTGGTATGTGCCGAGCGGCACCTTAAACACCGTTTTATTTTACTAGTTCAGTTTTATTTATTTTCTTCCGCAATTTTGGTTTATCTTCCGCATTGTTAGGCTTACCTAGTCGTAGGGACTAGGTGCCGTCACGACATGTTCACGGAGGGCGAACTGGGGTCGTGACAATTAATATATTTTTTCATAATAAAGAAGCACTCTCATGATTGAGACAATGAAAGTTTTCTCCTATCATGAAAAAGAACATTTTCTTTGCCATAATCTTGTCTTTATTATATGAGAGAACCCTTGAGAAGCCAAGAAAAACGAAATGAGGCCAGAATCGAAAAAAATCAGGGAAGCTCCTTTATCTCCTTTTACTTTTAATTTATTTGTCATGAGGACATGACATTATTTAAGCTTGGGGGTAGAGGAATATGTTTGTTATATATGTGTTTCTTTCAAGTTTTTTTTCGGTTAAATAAAAAAAAGAGTATGTTTTACAACTAAAAAAATATGTTTTTAAAATTATAAAATTAAAAAAAAAAAAGAAATTTTTTTTTAGTTGCCCTATTCTTAAGGCAACTTATTACATATACTTCCATGGATTTCTTGTTCAGTTCTTTGCCATGGTCGTAATATTTTGAACTGAATATTTTTTAGGACTTTTAGTTGTTTTAACTTGTTTTGGTAAATAAGTTGCCTAAACTTGATTTGACTTGAAAAGCATGACATTTAGAAAAGACGAATTCGATTAAGTACCATTCACGGGTTTTTTGATCACTTTTCTAAACTCATACTTACTTATGATTGAAATCATGGTTTTCGTTAGCCCAAGTGTATTGTGCGGTTAGCTTATATTGTCTAGTTCTCCTGCTTATGTGGAAATCTAGAACTTGCCTTGAATGTGGATTGAGGCGAAATTCTAGGTAGATCTTTGAGTTAAGAAATGAACGTAGGCTTTCTTTGTTGAGCCATAACCTGAATTGACCTACCTTAATGATTTTTATCCCTAGTTAGCCCAGTCGAGCCTAATAAATTATCTCTTATTTTGTTGGTCGTCATGCTTTAACCCTTAGCCTGTTTGTTGTTATGACTTGTTTTTTGTTCACCCAATTCCCTTTTGGGCACTTTAAGAGTTGTTCTGAATATAAAAATCTTGGCGTGAGGTGTAATTGTAAATAACTGGTGGATGAATAATTATTTGAAGTTGTCGATATTTCGAGATGTTGTCGTAAGAACTAAAAAAAATATAGTTTTTTTAGAATTTCACAAAAAAAAACCAACAAAGAAAAGTTGGCAACTCCATAAAAAAAAATTTGAAAGGGATGAAACAAAACAGAGGTTTATTGTTTAAATGAGATGAAAGGCAATTGTACTTAAGAGATAAAATAAATGTGTAGTGCCCATAGGAAATTTGAGTCACTATTATCTATATGTATCCTACCCATCCCTAAAGCCTACTTTACAACCTTGCAAAAGTCCTACATGATCTTAACTCAGCGACTCCTATATTAGTGGAGAACCACATGATAGTCAAGCTTATGGTTATTTCCAGTAACTTGAGGTACTTCTTTGTTGAGAGTGAGTGTATTTTTTATCTATGCCCTTCTTTGATCCTATATATATATATATATATATATATATTATGTGATATATGGGCATCTCTCTTCATTCAGTGAGACACACTTGGTATTAGAAAATATTATGATTTCAGTTCTCAATTGGTGAACATGAGTACAGCTGAAAGTTGTTTGAACATGTGGATTGGTCTTAGTCAATTCTTCTCTGTCAAAACCTCTCATGATTTCACTTACAGTGTTTAGTTACTATGTTCATTTTTTTTCTTTCTTTGCTCGAGGACGAGCAAAAGTTTAAGTATGGGAGAATTTGATAAGTGTATTTTACCAGATGTTAACCACATAATTTCTCTCATAAAAACATATAAATTATCATGTTTCTTCCATATTTTTAACTTTATTTTGCAGGAATAACTATAGAATAATTATTGTGCGCAATATGAAGAAAAATACAACAAAGAAATGTGAAATCGAGCTACGATTCATTACTGCCGTGACAATGCACCAAGTCTCGATTTGCCATGATGAAATCTAAACTTAGAATTGCAGAATTCTCATCTCTGCAATTTCAAAATCTTGATTTGCCACTGAAATCTAGCACCAAATCGAGACTTCAAATTCACATATCTGCAACTGCAAAATCTAGATTTGCCATGATGAAATCGACGAAATCTAAACTTAGAATGACGAATTCTCATATCTGCAAATGCTAAATCTAGATTTGCCATGGAAATCTAGTACCAATCCAGAAATCATCAT
Organism: Nicotiana attenuata; assembly: GCF_001879085.1. Lineage (NCBI taxonomy): Eukaryota > Viridiplantae > Streptophyta > Magnoliopsida > Solanales > Solanaceae > Nicotiana > Nicotiana attenuata. Next base: position 23,011 of record NW_017677189.1, read on the forward strand.
GAAACTTTCCTATATAAGAAGATGTTGCCCGATCAGAGAAAGGCATCACAGTAGAGAGAAAGCTTAGAGCTAAAAGTCTGAATCCAAATTCTTAATAAGCTTCTCTGTTTTATTTCTTTTACTAGTATCGAGTTATCTTTTCTTTTAAATCACAATAGTGGTTTAGTTGTTGTTTCTAAATAAATTCCAGTGTAGGAAATTACTCTGGTTCCTGCTTTTAATTAAATAGGGGGAATTATTCTTCTTGAATATTTCTTTCTATTTTCTTATTTAATGGACAAGAATATTTTCATTGTTAGTACTAGTTCCAGTATGGAGTAACTTTTCTTGTGTTGGGAGAAAGACGGATCTTAATATTTCTATATAGTAGTAGATATTATTCCTCAAATTCACATGCTTGAGCTAGAATTTATTTAACTTTTTGCTTTTACAGTTAGACGTTATTTAATTTATTAACATCTATCTATCTTATACTACATATTAACTGTTTATTAATTCTGTAATCGAGAGAGGCGGAAGAAATAATATAGTTAAATGTAGTATTGATAAATGTTAATATTTATTCAGTAACATCTATCTCTTTTATGTTATAATTAATTTTATACTTATTTGTAATCAAGAGAGGCGAATGGTGTAATAATAAGTTATAACAAGTAGGGTAACCGAAAGGGACTTACTATCATTAGCATATTTTAGTTCAGTCATATATTTCTGGTTCTTTAGTATTACTATTTTGAAGATTAATTTGTATAACCGAGAGGAGTGCAATTAATTATTCAACTTCAGTAATAATATATATTTGTAATCATGATAGGCATTTATACCTTTTTGAGAAATAGAAATTGAAGAATAATAATTCTACTATATAATAGAAATATTAAGTGAAGTCAAGATCCCAACACCTTTTATTATATTTGTGAAAAATAAAATATTTTCTACTGCTCTATTTATGCATTTTTAGTTAGTTAATTTACAAATCAACTCTTTCTGATTTTCTCAAATAGTAATTAAAACAAGAAACGTCGGTAGAATAGATAAACCAATCTCTGTGGGTTCGACATCTTTCTATACTATAATTTGACAGAGTACGAGTTTAATTTATACACACGCCAGACACTCGTCAGAACCAAGTAAGAAAGATGGAAAAGGTTTTCACTTAAGGAAAATCAGTAAACAATCAATTAGACCTATTAAAAAGGAATTCTGAGTCAATCAGTAGTTCGAAAACCTCTTTGAAGAAAGATTTATCACAAATATTAAGCATACAGACACGTTTAAACATGAAAGAACTGTCATGCTAATCAGTAGAAGAGTTTAGTGTAGAAAAATTCAAAAGTTCAGAGTTGTATGTAAGCAAAGAAGTTCAGACTTAGTTCAAAAACTCAAAAGTTAGTCTGAGAGAGTCAAGGGTTCTAAAATAGAACCCTAGTTCAATCACTTGACCAGACCTCGGCAGGACCCCCAAATTCTAGGGTTTCCACCTTGAATCAAATACAGAGATGAGGAAGCAAGTAGTCGAAACATGCTTAGGGGTTTCTTTCAGAAACTCATGAGAACACATGCAAACACAGCAGAAAGAGTAGAAGAAACATGCTTAAGAAAGTTTTTCTCAGAAAAAACCTTAACAAGGATCAATAGAAGGAAAATATCAAAGAACACAGTAGAAAGGTATAGTATAGCAAGATATAGTAGAAGAAATACCAGAACATAGTAGAAAGCTCATGAGAACATAATATGGAAAACATGGTAGAAGAAACACAAGCGTGGAGCATATAGAACACAGTAAAGAACATTCATGAACGGAGTATAAACTCAGTAAAAGACCATACAAGAACATGGTAAAAGAAAAGGCACAAGAACACAGTAGAAAGCATGTGAGAACATGATATAGGAAACACAGTGAGATAAACATGTGAGAGCAGGGTATAGAGACACAGTAACAAAACGAAATATTAAAAAGCACAGAAGAACATATATGGTAGAAAGGAAACATAGCACAATAGAGACAAATACACACAAAGAAAGGGAAAAGAAAGGTCGGAGAAATATTTTAAACATTTCAGAAAACCCTAAATCGAGAAAGAATCGATTTTGAAAGTAATTTTTGAAAGAAAGTCGGGGAAACTATTTGAAGACTCAAATAGAGCATGGATACACAACAGATTTAAGAATAATCGGAGAAAACCTCGAATAGTTAGAGTTTCAGAAGAACCCTAAAATGAGAGGCTTTGAAAAGGTCCGATCTGAGTCGGAGAAGATCAGAATCAGGCTCAGAAGACCAGGATACGCCGGAACTAAGCCGGAGACGGCCGTAGAACCTTGGATCGGTGGAGATCTGAACGAACACATTCGAGGTCAGACCTCAAACCTTCGAGTACCAAGCGTATATGAGCAAAGGGAGGTGAGTTTAGGCCCCCTATGGCCTCAGAAGCCATGGATTTCGGTTGTTTCAAGGTTGGAGACGGTAGGAGACGACTATGGTTTTTAGAACATTCGAGAGAGTTTGGGAGAGCGGGGTGTTTAACGGCGGCTGATAGATGAGGAATGAGGGGATTAGGGTAGTCGTTTGGATTAAAAAAGGCAAGAATGAATAGGGGCCATTGATCTCAGAGATCAACGGCCAAGATAAGAGGGGATCTGGGTTGGGTAGGTTTTAGTTGGGTCAGGGGCGGGTTAAATCGAAATTGGGTTAGCCCGTTTAAGATTGAAATTGGGTTTTAATTAGGGGTTGATTTGGGCTATTATTGAAATGAAAACAGGGCTAGTATTTAAATAGCCAGTTTTTCCCTTTTCATTTTATAAAAAATAGTAAGATAATTTCTGGAAGCTAATTAAAGGTACTAAATTAATTAATAATATATAAATATTAAAATGAAAATACTGGAACCAATTTTATAATTATAAAATGCTATTAAATCTCAAAATAGGCTAAAATTGCTATTGTATGCAATTTAGCTTTAAAATTACTAAATAAATTTGTAAAAATGCGCAAAAAATTACCTTAGCTATATTTTGGTATAAATGCGAGTATAAAATAAGTTATCCACCAAAATAATAATTTGAGGAACGATTATTGGTTTTTGTACTGTCAAAATAGGGCAATAAATGGATTAAAAAAATCCTTTAAAAGTTAGGAAAAATACATAAAACATTTGGGCATACTTATATATGCATATGTATGCTATTTTGAATGTATTTTGCATATATAGAATATACAAGGAAAAATTGGGTATCAACACATCCCGATAAGAACTTCATTGACCCCATACCGGTGAAGATTCATAATCAGCCAGCTTACTGTGCCCATGTTGAAGAGGAAGCAGACGGAAAACCATGGTTCCATGATATCAAGGAATATTTGGCGAAATGAGATTACCCGGAGCTTGCCAATCATACCCAGAAGCGCACGTTGCGGAGGTTGTCTAACAATTTCTTTCACGGCGGAGGAATCCTGTACAGGAGGACTCCTGATTTGGGATTATTAAGGTGTGTCGACGCAATGGAAGCATCCAAGCTGCTAGAGGAGATTCATGCTAGGACTTGTGGTCCACATATGAATGGTTTTGTTTTAGCAAAGAAGATACTCCGGGCTGGTTACTTTTGGATGACTGTGGAGACAGATTGCATCCAGTACGTCCGCGACCACATTGTTTGTCGATTCGGTATCCCAGAGTCGATCATCACTGACAATGGCTCCAATCTCAACAGTAACCTAATGAAAGGTATGTGTGAAACTTTCAAGATTAGCCACAAGAATTCCACAGCCTATAGGCCTCAAATGAACGGAGCTGTGGAAGCTGTCAACAAGAATATCAAAAAGATATTGAGGAAAATGGTAGAAAAGCATAAACAGTGGCACGAGAAGTTAGCATTTGCTCTATTGGGGTATCGCACCACAGTCCGCACATCGACCGGGAAAACCCCCTATATGCTGGTTTATGGTACAGAGGCGGTCATTCCCGCCGAAGTAGAAATTCCTTCCTTAAGGATCATACAGGAGGCCGAGCTCGACGACGCAGAATGGGTAAAAAGTCGTTACAAGCACCTAGCTCTTATAGATGGGAAAAGAATGAATGCAGTGTGTCATGGTCAACTTTATCAGAACAGAATGTCCAGAGCCTTCAACAAGAGAGTCAAGCCGAGACAGTTCACACCAAGGAAGCTAGTGTTAAAGAAAATTTTCCCGCATCAAGATGAAGCCAAAGGGAAATTCTCTCCCAACTGGCAAGGTTAATACATGGTTCACCGGGTTCTGACATGAGGGGCCCTTATACTTGCAGAAGTGGACGGAGAAGTTTGGCCAAAGCCGATTAATTCAGATGCAGTAAAGCGCTACTATGTGTAATCTTTATGTTTTCCCTGCATGATGTAAATTGAACTACGTCTGACCTGATTCCTATTTAAGAGGGGATACGTAGGCAGCCTTATGGGTTCGGTCACAATTAAATAAAATTTTCATTTCCCCCAAAATTGGAAACTGGGGCAGAATTTTGAGGAGGACCCTCAAAATTCCGAAGTAATTTCAGTCGATGGTTGCACGAGCAGCAGTCAGAAGCATCAACCCATTAAACTGGGGCATAATTTTGAGGAGGACCCTCAAAATTTCGTAGTAAGAGAGGTTGCAATGTCTCGAACCGCGTCACAGTCGTCAGTTCATCTAAAAAAACTATTATACATTTGTGTTATACTTTTACCAAATCATGCATGCTTATCATCAAAACTGCCTTGTTCAGGGACGCAACCCCCAGTGACACATACAGTATCAACCAATCGAAGCCAAGCAGGTCAAGCAAAGCCTGCGGGGATACCAACTAACCTCCTCTTTACAAAACTTACGATTTCTCTTTGGATGCAGGCACTTGGATCGTCACATACTGAAAGATCGTTACAAAACTGAAAGATCGCCACCTTATCTATATCAGCACGGCTGAAAGATCGTCAGATACTGCATTGCACGGCTGAAAGATCGCCACATACTGCACCGCACGGCTGAAAGATCGCCACATACTGCATTGCACGGCTGAAAGATCGCCACATACTGCATTGCACGGCTGAGATCGCCTCATACTACATTGCACGGCTGAAAGATCGCCATATTTGCATGGCTGAAAGATCGCCACATGCTACTGCATCCTTCATGGGTTGAAATATCGCCAACCTATCCAAAGGCGTCATCGTTCGGAGGCACCATCCTCATAGCCCGAAAACACCATATCATGGCCTGAGGATCCTTTTCAATCTCTTGATTATCATTATTCAAAGGCATCATGGTTCAGAGGCATCATTTTCATAGCCCGCGAGCATCCTTTATTACACGCTTCATGGCCCAGGACGTCATGGCCTAAGGACGTCATCCTAACCGTCTAAAGGCAGCATTCATGGTCCGATGGGAACTTGCATCATGTCTAATTTTATGCACAATGTACGCTTGTATTGTTTCTATTTGCAGGTAAAACCGGCATGCAACGGTCGTCCCGGAAGGAGCCCGCTCCGGTGCCCGCAGTCATATCAAGCCTAACCATTCCAATAAGCCACTCACTCATCTCGACCGAAATATTGCATCCGTCCTTGGAAAATACCCGTCGGCATACTACCGCCGACGGATCCTGAACTACATACGGCCTGATTCCTTTAAGACCAGGGATATGTAGGCAGCTCAGAAGCCAGGGTGTGGCCTGAACCTCTCCTAAACCATTTCGCTCGGTCAAAATTGGCCATCATATCATTACCCGAAAATTCTTTCATCATTCCGGGGTAAAGAGGGGCAGTTGTTGACACCCAATTTTTCCCTACATATATATTTTTCAATACGCAAAATACTTTCAAAACAGCATATATGTGCATATATAAGTATATCCAAGTGTTTTATTATTGTTTTCACAATTTTCGAAGATTTAAATTGATTTATTTTCCCTTTGTTATCTATAAAATCTCAATAATTACTTCCAAAACTATCATTTTGGTGATTTACCTATTCTATTCTCATACTTATGTTAAATGTAGCCAAGGGAATTTATATACATTTTTTACAAATTTCTTTAGTATTTTTTAAAGCTAAATTGCATATAATTGCAATATTAGCCCTTTTTAAAATTCAATTGCATTTAGGTTCACAAGATTAGGTCTGGTTTTTTTTTTTTAATAATTAATTATGTACTATAAATCATTTTAGTACCTTTAATTTATTGACAGAAATTATCTTATTATTTTTTATAAATTAAAATAGGGAAAAGTGGCTATTTAGGTTATAGCCAGATTTGGCTTTCAGTTGTAGCCTAAATTGAACTCAACCCAGCCCAATTTCATACCCAATTAACCCGACCCAAACCCTAAAAAAACCTACCCGACCCAGCAGCAATTAAATCATGGCCGTTGATCTGAAAGATCAACGACCAGTATTGATTCTTGCCTTTTTTAATCCTAAACCACCCCCAACCTGTGACGACCCGACCCGTCGTCTCATGTATGACAGCCCCGTTTCCCCCATTTACTGCTTCTTCATGTTTCATTATCAGCAACGAGTGAGTTATAGTTGAATTGAATTGGTTTGGATAGGAAGTGCGACACTTAGTCTCTTTAAGGAAGGCTTAAGTTGGAAAGGTCAACCGGACGTGAGATTTTGATCCGAGGGTCGGAATGGAATTTCGAGAGTTGCAGTAGCTCCGTTAGGTGATTTTGGATATGTGTGCAAAATTTCAGGTCATTCGGAGGTGTTTTGGTCGGGTTTTTGATCGAATGTGTAATTCGGAAGTTTTTAAGAAACTTAGGCTTTGATTTGAGGATAATTGAGGATTTTGATGTTAACGATAGTGTTTTGATGGTTCGAGCGAGTTTGAATAAGGTAATAGATCATTTATGTGCTTTTGGTTGAGGTCCCAGGGGCCTCGGGGTGAATTCGGGTGGTTAAACGGAGAATTTGGAGTTTGTTGCATGTTTGAAGTTTGCTGGTTCTGTCATTTCCGCATCTGCGAAAAAGGGACCGCATAAGCGGTTCCACAGATGCGGCGTATTGGTCGCAGAAGCGGTCCTTGAGGGACCAGGGTTTTCCGCAGAAGCGGACGTGGATTCGCAAATGCGGCAACCGCAGAAGCGGTTCTAGACCGCATAAGCGGTCCGGGGGAATTTAAGTGAGATCGCAGAAGCGATCATTTGGTCGCATACGCGGTGACCGCAGGTGCGGCATATTAACCGCAGAAGCGGAAAAACGGTCTGGGTTTAAGTGAATAGTGGTTCACGAATTTGAAAGAGAAGAAAAATATTTTGGACTTCGGCTTAGGCGGTTTCTTGGGCGATTTTGAAGAGAAATCGAAGGGGCTTCATCACGTATGAACTATTGGACTCGGATTATGTTTATATAGTGTAAAATCATGGATTGAACACTGAAATTCAAGGGATTAAATGCTAAAAATGGAGGTTAAGGCTTGAAACTTAAGAGAGCTTAAATTGATGATTTGAGGGGTCAAATGGACTCCGATTCTTGTGAGTTTGATATGTATAGACTCGTGGCGAGATAAGGTTGACGTAAAGTTTTCTGGATTTCGAGAAGTGGGCCCGGGGCTCGGGTTTTGCTAATTTCGCGATTTTCAATATTTCTCGAGTCTTTCGATTGGGTTATGTTTCTTTGGCACATTGTAACGTATTCGTTGTGGTTTTGGCCAGATTCGACACGCGTGGAGGTTGATTCGAGAGGAAAGGGCATTGCGAGCTAGTCTTCGGCCGGCTAGAGGTGAGTAATAGATGTAGATGATGACCTGAGGGTTTGAAACCCCGGTATATCACATTGTGACGCTATATTGAGGCGAGACATGTACTCTATGACGAGTGCGGGGTCGATTGTGACTGGGGATTGTGACCTAGTCTGTTCCGATTGATGTTCGTACTGTGTTCTTGACTAGAAATTGTTTGGTAATCATCCTACTTGGATTTTATGAATATGTTGGGGCTTTGTGCCTATCATTTGCATCCTTCAGGGATCCTTATCACTGCTTCCATGATGCTTAGCATATTTCATGATATCAGTCCTGAGTTAGACACTGCCTCGAAATATTTAGTAAATAAATAAAGGTTTAAACACTTAGCTCTATAATTCCTAATAAGCTGAAACTAAAAATGAAAAATTTGACTGTGCCCGAGTGGCTTGCATGCATATATATATCTGGACTGAGTGTGGATCGGACTGCACGCCGCAGCGGTCATGTGCATTGAATTGCATTCATGCATTTATACCTATTTGTCTTACTTGTCCTGGTATTGT
>NW_017677189.1:32443-33215 GCF_001879085.1 Nicotiana attenuata
GGGGATGAATGCGAGGGTTGTAGAGGATTTCAGTACTAGATGATCTGTGTTTTCACAAACTTGTAGATGATTTGAGTTTAATCTCACCATGACATTGTGGCATCATTAGAGTAAAGGTGTTATGAGTTGTTAAGTATGTCTTGATATATGGCTTCGAGCCAAGTTGGGGAGGTTGCTGTTGATTAGCTGATTGCATGGTTATGTGCTAGGTTGGGTACGTCTCGAGGTATGCTGGCGAGTTAGTTCTAGTTACACAGATTGAGCTGAGGATGGCACGAGTGAAGCAAAATTTCGACAAAGTTTATATTATGTTCCATAGGGTATGAGAATTACAGAATGTCTAGAGTTGTTATAGGTAGAGAATGCTCGGTGCATAGAGCAGGAAGTGCTTGGTTGTATTGGGATGAGAGTCTCATTTTACGGTATCGGAGTGCCAATAAAGCACGAGTGGCTCTGTTTATTAAATCAGGTAAATTGCAGATGAATAAGAGTGAATGACTCTCGAGAATGGTTTTAATGTGTTCAAGAATCTACATGTAACACTCAGGTGTTTTAAGGTGGTGCATGTGACTAAAGCAGTGTTTCAATGAAAATGTCAAGATTTGTGGTATTTTGATGTTGATCATGGGATCCTATGTGTCGGTACCTGGAAAGTAAAGGAAGCGAATTTTGACTCGCAGAAAGTTCTTCAGAGTAAAGCATTCGGGAGTGTGGTATTTCTGGGAAACAATTGAGAGAGTATTCAGTGGCCTATGGGTCTTAAGCAGTGTGG
>NW_017677190.1:0-10489 GCF_001879085.1 Nicotiana attenuata
AAATGGTTAACGTTATTTGGGAACAAAATCAAAGGTTCGAGTCCCGGGTTCGTTTCTTTCTAAAGGGTAAGTTCTCTTTCATCCCTTGTGATTTTCTTTCAACTGGTGCAGTTTCCCCCTCGTTCCTTTTCTCTTGGGCGGGTCAGAATTCATGTGGGTCTCTGGGCCCGGATTGGGTCTTTTCATATTCCTCTGTTAATTGAACTAGTTAGTTTCTCAATCCACTCTGTTTTTCTTGTTGTTTGTTGTTTGTTTTAGTAGGTTGTATTAATAAACTTTAATGTTTCGTCATCAGTTTAATTGCCTAGTCAGTGAGTTTAGGTCCACAATTAATTTGCTGTTATAAATTTAGATTGGTTAGTTCTTTAATGTGGCCTTTGTGTCGTTTGTTTTGTTAGATCTCGGGCCTCTTTGTTTGGGCAAATGCAGTCACGCCCATTTAGGGTTTCAGGGTCTATGGCCCAATTAGCTTGACCAGTTGACCCTGCAAGTTTTAAGGGGTAATTCTCAGGGTATTTGAGGGTAATTTAGGAATTGTAGAGTAGAGAATCTTGGATAACTAATTAAAAAAGGTCCTAGAAGCTTCTAGCAGGGGCTGGTCTTAATTTTGACTCTATGACTTGGCTAGCAAGTCATAAAATCAGGGACCTAAGTGCAAAACTAAAAAATCTGAAGCTTACCCTAATTTTTGCCTATAAAGGCACCCTTTCTTGCCTTAGAAGGCAGGGTTGGAGAGCTAAAAATCCATGAGTAAAGGCTGCCCAGTTTTACTATTTTTAGAAAAGGTTTGAAGAGCTAAAAATTCAGAAACAAAGGGCTGCTCAATTTCACTCTTTTAAAAGGTTTTTACACATTTAAAAGGTTTTAGAAAGATCAGATTTGGAGAATTTCAATAGCTGAAAACAGACAGAATTTAAGAAGCTGAAAAATACAAAAAAAAGGGATGTACTGTTCCATCAGATTCACTGACATCCTCCTTCTTTTATTTCTGAAATGGTTTAACTTCATTCAAAGGAGAAGTGATTTGACTTGATTCATCAAAGGGTTTTGTTTCAAAGTTTGGCCGGTTTGTTTGTTTGTTCATCATTTTCTGGGGTTTACTGTGTGATCTCTGGTTTGGAGCTGAGTTTTGGTTAGCTGGTTGCTGTTGGTTTTACTGCATATGTGGTGATCACCCACCCTTTGTTTTCTGTTATGTTTCCAGGTACACATTATGGACTTGTTTTGATGTGGCTCTCAAATTGGAAATGGAATGAAAGCTATGCGTGATATCTCCTGTTGATATATGTTTCGTTGATCCATTGTGCTTCAAGTAGTTTCACTGATTTAGCTAGATCTCCATTGTAACTAATTATGGACTGATTGGACTATGACATGTCTTATTTGTTCATTACAATTCCAGTAGTATAGATGGGTTCTGCAAGTCAATATTAGTTTGAATGTAGAAATGGATTTGGAACTTGTTAATTCTACCACTGTTATTGTGTACGAATCTTCAAGTGACTCAAAGTCTTATTATCATGTTTCAAATGTCAGTTTGAGTTTTACGTGGATCTAGAATTAATTGTAGAATTATTGGGTGTGCTTATATTAGCCTTGCTTCTGTGGTTTAATAGGTGTTGGAAATAATTCTATGTTTTTGTGCTTAAGTCCCATAAATTAGTCTTGAAGGCACTTGATTAGAGATTTGAGGTCTGTAAAAGATAAAATCCAAATCATTCGCATATTTTTCTTAAACATGTGTATCCTTGTTGTTCATCCACCATCTGCAAAGTGAATTCTAAAAGAAGCTGGTCTATGAGTTCGGATTGACGTTTTTATGTCGAAAGTTTTAAATTAAGAAACCAAATCATTGATCTCACAATTATGTATCAGTACTGACTTCGTCTGCGTTTGCCTATATTATTTGGATCGCGAGGACTGGTCCTGACGCTGGCCCAGTTGCATAATGATAAGCCCAAGCATTACCAGCCTTTGAATCGAATCTTTTGCTAATTGTGGACTGATAGGGACCTGTTCTTGAGTCCCAATTTCATTGTTGTTTTTTTTCTGGACCGACCCTTTGTCAGCTTCCCTTCATTATGGCTGGGCTGGTCTTGAGCCCAATGCATCAGGTTTTGAATCACCGTTTGGATTTAATGATGGTAAAGTTAAATAAAAGGCTTTGGGCCCTTCAAGTTAAGTAGCGGACTCGAGCTAAGGGTTTCTTCAGTAATGGAGATCGCCCTTGTTCGAGTTTGGACTTGAGCTTAGGGCACGAATTTCCTTTAATACCATGATGTTAGTTAGTTCATAATGTTAACAAATTAAGTTTTTGTTATAGAGACAACCCTTAATATATAATATTAGTTCCCCTTCAGGATGTCCTTTAAAAAATAAATTGAGGTGTGCCGCGCCAAATAAAATGATAAATTGCGTGGCCCTCACTAACCATTTCCTTAAAAATACTTAGAACTCGGGACGTGCCATTTAGCAAATTTCCATGGCCTCCCGCAAAGTTAACAACGCGTTAGTTGCTTTAGGCGCGCCTTTTAATAATATTACCTTCTTAAACTCGGGTGTGCATTTCATGTGACCCAAATCCAAATTCTAAAACGTTGAATAAAATGTGTTTCGGATTGCGGGTGCATTTCATATGATGCAATCCGAAGACATGTTTTAAACGATGTTTAATCTTCTTTAAAAATTGAATAAAAGCGATTAAAATTTAAAATTGCACATAGGTTCAAACTGTATTAAAATCAGATAATTTAGCCAAATATAGCAGTTGAGCGACCGTGCTAGAACCACGGAACTCGAAAATGCCTAACACCTTCTCCCGGGTTAACAGAATTCCTTACCCGGATTTCTGATTCGCGACTGTTAAACAGAGTCAAACCCATTCCTCGATTCGGGATTCAAACCGGTGACTTGGGACACCATAATCTCCCAAGTGGCGACTCTAAATCTCTTAATAAAATGAATCCCGTTTCGATTGTCCTTTAATTGGAAAAACTCCCTTTATTATGTCCCTTTTCGGGGTGTAGTAGTTAAAAAGGAGGTGTGACAGCTCTGGCGACTCTGCTGGGGAAAAGAACCCAGAACTTTTGGTTCAGGGTTCAGAATTCGAGCTCAGTTAAATTGTTATATTTAGCTTTATCTGATTTTGTTACATGTTTGGGCTTAATGTGCTAAATGCTTTACCGCTTTGATATTTGGTGAATTGTATATATAAACTGTTGCGAATCCCTTCCTCTCTCTGAGTCTTCAACATCATGGAGAAGGGTGCACTTCGTGTATCTTCTCTTCTGTTTAGAGTCTTTTCCCATTTAGAACGAGGTTTGGATAAGTTGCTAAGCCGACGGAGCTTCTGTATCCCCGGTACGCTGCCTCCCCCTCGGCTCGAGTTGTCCGCTCGGGTAAGCCAGGTCTAGACCAATAAACCTAGGGTTTAAACCTAGAAGAACAAAACCTCATGCCGGATCCCTAGTAGGAACGTTTGTTTGCATCATGTGCATTTGACTTAGGGGACTCAACACAGGGGTTGGGTCCGTCTAGGACAGGTGACCTGAAATGAAAAGACCATCCTGATGCATCTTACGTGCTACTTGTGCATTCATTTGCTTTGGATTTGCATGTTGATCGGCCTGTAGATAATGAGAGAAAATTGAAAAAACAGCAGTGTTAGGGCTAAGTGAGGGTAACCACTTGTCTGGAAAAAACCAATGCCCGAATAGTACCGAAATGCTGCCGGATTTTCAAAAAAATAAAAAAGAGGAAATATTTGAAAAAGAGAGAAAAAGATTTTCAAAAATATTTGGTTTTGACAAATTTGACCGAACTACGCTTGTTTGATTCTCACCGGGCATGAGATACGTAGGCAACCCTCATCGGGTCCAACCTCCCTTTTGCAAAAAATAGCCAAAAATACCAAAACTTTAATTTTTGTCAAAATAAGTCGGGTGACGCCATTCTTGTTTAAAATAAGCCGAATGTCCCCAAAAGGGCGCCGGAAGGCTGTTTTTGCAAGAACAGCCACCCTGAGTCATTTTAAATGGTTTGCGGGCATAGCCTTAAAAGCTCCCCCCCGGAAGTGCTGAAAGGCCGTATTTGCAGAACCGAGTCTTTGTTGTCTTAAATAAAAATTTTGAAAAATAGCCACTTTTACTTATAAGTCAAAATGAGTCATTAAATAGCCATTTTTCTTTAAATAGCCATATTTTTCCTTTTAGGATGAAATAAGTCATTAAATTCCTTCAAATAAATGTGCAGGATGAGTACAGTTGACATTGAAACCTTCTCAGTCCTGAGTGAGATCACTTTGAAGCTTCACATGTGGTGGAATGACTTAGGAAAAGGTAGTAGGGAAACAGTGGTAAAGATTCTGGGTGGCCTCGTCGGACTGTTGAACATTAAGCCAAGAACGGATATTATTGAAGCACTGATACCTTTATGGGACCCAACTCGTAACGTATTCCGGTTCTCGGACTTCGAGCTTACACCTACCTTAGAGGAGATGGCGGGATATGCGGGTCTTAACGGGAACCTCAGGGGTCGATATCCATTGGCACCGAGACCGGTAACCCTTCACAGATTTCTGGATTTATTGAGCATTAGTCGGGACATTCAAGATAAACATCTAGCAGAAGGGTGTTGCACACTTCATTTCCTATACCACCGATATGGCAACCCGCGAGGTTTCGAAGAGCCTAACACCGGTTTGACACACGCCGGGAACAAAGATAAATGGGAGGCCCGGCGGGGATTGGCGTTCATGGTAGCCTTTTTGGGAGTCATAATCTGTCCTCGAAAAGATGGCCACATAGACATTGGCCTTGTAAGAATGTTGGATGTTTCTATAAAGAAGTCTAACAACACGGTAGTTCCCCTGATTGTGGCACAAATGTATCGAGCTTTGTCCTTATGCCGAGAGGGTGTAAAATTCTTTCAGGGTTGTAATCTGTTGTTACAGTTATGGATACATGAGCACCTTTGTCATCGCACGGGGTATATGAACTATGGTTTAACCGGGCTGAGTTGTATCGAGGAGTTTGGAACCCGGGTAACAGGTATTGAGTTTCCCGAGGGCACCGAGGCTTGGCTATCCTATTTGAGATCTTCGACTGCGGATAAAGTTGAATGGGATTTTGGGTGGCTTCCTGCTACTGAGGCTGTGTACACATCGGCAGAAGTACCTTATATTCTTTTAATGGGCATTCGAAGCATTCAACCCTACGCTCCTTACCGAGTTCTGAGGCAACTAGGAAGATTCCAAACTGTTCACAATAATGAAGACCTGAGCGGACAAATCATTGAGTTAGGTTCAAAAGCTGCATTTCCGGAAGAAAAAATCCGACAAATATGGGATGAGTACAGGTACCTTGAGCCTAAGACTATAGTACAGGATCGGGCTAAAGGCGAAGTAGACCCCAAATACTTGACCTGGTTCGGCAAAAGGTTTCAGATTCCCGATAGACCCGCCAAAAGGCCACATGTACAGCAATTCACTGACAGAGCCCAGGTCAAATGGGATTGGCTAGCCAAAGAAAAGGAATACCGGGCCAGGATAGGGGCGTTGGAGCAGCAAGTCCGAGATCTTCAGTTTGAGAAAAGCGTGCAAGCTGCGGCTGATGAAGGTGACAAAAAGAAATTGACCCAAGAGAATGAAGCTCTCAAGGCTCAAATCCGACAAATGAAGATAGATGCCAAGAATCAAGAAAGAAGTCGGTCCGATGAGAGATTGATAAATGGGCTGAAAAAGCAAGTCTTAGAGTGCCAAGATGAGTTGGAGAAATCTGAGGGGAATATGGCAAAACTCCGGGCACAATGGGCAAAGAAGACAGAGGAAAGAGCCCAATTTGTGCAACAAATGAAAAGAAATTATGAGGGAACCATTGCTAATCTGAAAAGAAAGATAAACACCCTTGAACATAAGGCAGCTCGGCGGGACAAAGAATTTCAGGCTGAAAGGGAACAGTGCTATAGGCTAATGGCCGAGATGGAGAAAGAAATAAAGTTATTGCAAGACCATCATTTCCACGACTCCCGGGTGTTAGAGGCTCGCAACCAGCAGATAAGCCGGCTACTCCAGGAAAAAGGCCAGATCAGGGAAAGAACTAGAGGCATTGCAGATTATATTGTCATGAAATGTCAAGCCGGCGAAAGAATGGGTCGTACCACTTTCTTTGCTACAGTGATGATATTTGTTCGTCAGGTTATGATTGATTTGGAGCAGTTACAAAGGGGTCTTGCACGCAGGCCCGCGGTGATGTCGAATGATGCCCCGCGGGCCCCAGGATTTGAAGCTTTGATGTATTCCTAGTTATCGAGTCTGTATTTCGCTATTTTGAGTCTGTTTTGTAATTGTCCTTTTTAAGAAAAGCAAATAGTCTAGTATCTTTGTAATCGGAGTTTTATTAATGAAAAAGTGAAAAGCTAAAAAAAAAAATTTATTTCCTTATTTTTGCGTTTATTTGCAAGAACTACGCTTGGTCTGATTCATGCGGGGTCATGATACGTAGGCAATCTCCATAGGATTCGACCGTAACCAAAAACAAAAAAGGCAAACAAGAGAAAATAAAAAGGGAGCACGAGAAAAGGAAAGAAAAGAGCGGAAAAACAATTTGAGGAAAGGAGAGAATAGGAACAAGAAAAAACCGAGGCAAGAGGAAAAGAAGGAAAAAGGAAAAAAAAAGGGAAAAATAAGAGAGAAAAGCAAAAGAAAAGAGGGAAAGGCAAGAAACAAACAATGGAAAAACAAGGGGGAAGAATGAGAGAAAAGGCATGGCAAATAAAGAAAAAAGAAAGCCGGAATGACGTATGCAACCAAGCAAAGACATAGTAGAAATGGTTAACTGCTTAGGTGCATTCATTCCCAAAATGTGCGGTTGCCTATCTATTAATGCTCTATCCTCTAACAAAGTTGTTGTTGATGATGAGTTCAGGCAGGTGGTTAGTTGATTGGCATTTTGGCAACTCACTCCTACAACACCCGGTCCAAAAAAAAAAAGTTGATCATGGCCAACCAGGAACTTGACGCGAGTCTTATCGATCCTTCGAAAAAGGTGGAAGAGTTGGATGTTAATGTGATGAAAGAAGAGATGTATAAACTGAAACAACAGATGGCCAAGATGTATCAAGCATGGGCAAAAAACGGCGCCCGATATCAACCAGAATCCATTGCCGGCCCATCATGAGACAAATACGATCGAGATAGTGCATAAGGGAGGGGAGCCTAAGAAGCCCACACAGATCCCGTCATTGTCAAGCCAGGGGCAGTGAAGCATCCAGTGTCAACAGTTCCAAAGCCGGTGGTTGTCTTTGATGAGGAGTTGATTTGAGAGGGTCCAAAGTTTATTTGATGAAGTAAACACGGTGGAAATTGGGGGAGGCTCTGGTGACGAAGAGGTGCATTTTGTCAAGCCGAATGTGAAGATCAACAATTGGGAAGCTACTCCTCTTCCTACTCGGAGGGAGTTTTGGTAGTGGGTTTTGATTTCCTTTTAGTTGTCTGGATTATTCCAGGGTTGTGATTCAAATTCTATGTTCCGTCCGTTTGGATGTGTTAAACCTTGCTATCTTTTGATTTCAATGAAATGCAATTTCCCTTCTTTTCATCATTCCTGATAGTTTTATTTTTATTTTTCTTTTCTTCCTTACACAGTTCTTTTAGACTGGTTTTAATGACATGACATGCATGAGGAATCTTCGGCCCAGTTTTAAAAGCCAAGCTAATTCTAAAAAGTTGAAATCCCATCCTTTCGGATTGTCGCTGAAGCCGAAATTGATGATGATGAGTGGGTCAGAACCCACCTGAGCAATTGAGTTTGATCAATGAGAAAAGAATGGCAGCAGTGTGTCATGGCCATTTGTATCAACAGAGAATGGCAAGAGCATATAATAAGAAGGTGCATCCACAAAAGTTTGAAGTGGGTCAGCAAGTGTTGACGTATCCTTCCACATCAGGCTGAGCCCAAAGGCAAGTTCGCCCCAAATTGGCAGGGGTCATTCATCGTGACGAGAGTGTTGTCCAATGGTGCTTTATATTTGGCAGACATAGAAGGCAAATGTGTTGAAATGGCCATCAATTCCAATGCGGTCGAGAGATATTATGTATGATCTTCTTTGTTTTAATTGTATTTGTTTGTACTTGGCATGTTTTGAAGATTGGAATGACGAAGGAATTTTGTTCTGCTATCCAAACACTTTATCCTTTGTTACCCCTTTGAGCCTCATTCATTTTCTTTCATACCCCTCTTTCGGAATCAGTAGCAAAGATCAGAAACACAAGCGTGAAAAATAAGTCAAGAAAAAAGAGAAAAGAAAAGAATGGAAAGAGAGAAGGAAAAAGGAAGAAGAAAAGAAAGAAAAAGAAAGAGAAAAGAGAAGAAAAAGAAAAAGAAAAGGGAAAAAAGAAAAAGAAAAAACAAACAACAAAAAGAGAAAGGAAGAAAGAAAAGAAAAGAAGAGAAAGTGGAAGAAAAAGAAAAGAAAAATCACAACAAAGTAATTTCTATGACCTGAACTACGTTTGACTTGATTCCGAAAGGATACGTAGGCAACCTCTCTCTGAGGTTCAGTCACACCAAAATAAAAATCAAAAAGTCCCCAAGAAAGAAACTGGGCAGAAGTTGTGGTTGTTGTAAGAAGTCAGATTCCGAAAGTTGTAATTTTGAACCCATTTGAATTGTTTTGAGCCCTTGATACCCTTTCTTTCTAACCCTAACCTGTTTCAGTTGCATATCATAAGGAATTCAAACAACTGCTTCAAATACAGTATCAGGAAGTACCGCTTGTGGAACCTCAATCTATCCAAAAGCCCACATTACGGTCCAAAGAAAGACCTTCCAATCAGTCTTCAAGAAATGCCAAGACAAGCAAGTAGAAGTAATTCATGTCAGGGGCAACACTCTGGTTCAAGCAGGAAAAATCTAAAATGAGAGAGTCTTATTGGTGAAAACCCTCACGGGCACCGTAAGGCGACGGGAGCTGAGAGAAATAAAATGAGAGAGTCTTATTGGTGAAAACCCTCACGGGCACCGTAAGGCGACGCGAGCTGAGAGAAATGAAAATGAGAGAGTCTTATTGGTGAAAATCCTCACGGGCACCATAAGGCGAAAGTGAGTTGAGAGAAATCAAATGAGATAGGTCTGTGGGTGAAAGCCATTCAGGACACTGCAGGATGAACAAGGTTAGGGTCTGTTTGAGGGAAATCAGGTTATGGAATTCTGGGGCAACAAAGCATGGCAATTGAAGGTTGATTTTTTGGACAGATTGGGCCTATTAGTCAAAAATGCATGGCATGATCAATGGTACCAGCTGTTCCACTCAGATAAGTCTCTTTTTTTTCCTTCCTTTTTATAAATCGCCCGGTTTTGGATTCTCTTTATCCTTAACTCTCAAGGTTATTGCATTTCTGTCTTTTTGAGGTTTGCTCTTTAAGATGATTCAATGTCGGTCTCGTTCGAAACAAAGAAGAGAGGATGTCAAGGCTCACTACCAGTTTCCCAATTGTAAAGCATAGTAGGGCCAGAACGTACCAAAGATGGCATAATGCAAAGTAAGATACAAAGAGTCACCGGAAGTTTCATTAGTGGTTTGATTGGGTAGTTTTATAGGGGATGCAAAGTTTCAGGTAAAAGGGGTCAGAGAGGTAGAAGCAACAGTCTGGGTATGAAACACTCAGGTCATAGAAGGTCGTGGGGGTCGAAAGTCAGTCAGAAAGGCAAACGATTCAGGGCCAGTTCAAGAAGCAAGGCAAGGCAACACACAGCAGCGGAGACGTCTTCAGCAAGAATGCCATCAACTAACCACCATTTTTTAACTGACAAGATTTTTCTTTGATTGAAACAGGGGCAGAAAGTTTTCGTTGGTTTCAGAGAAACCCTCCTTAAGGGAAAAACAAGCACCAAAACAGGTTTGACCATAAATTCTCAGGACCCTACTGGAAAATGGGACTTAGTTTAAATTTCAAAACAATCATGAGTAGCATAATTTAGCATAAATGTACCCCAAAGGAATATAAGTTGGTTTCCAAGTTTGCATGCTTAAGATAGGATTCAATTAGAAGTTTTCAGGACCCTCCTGGATAATGGGACATAGTATTAAGGTCTGTTTAGATAACAAGATATAGTGGAAGTCGTACTTTTAATAGAAATGACTTAGGTTACAATTGTTTTTTTTAACTAGAAGTTGTCAGGACCCTCCTAGATAATGGGGAGTAGTTTAAGACCTTTTGATAACAAATGTAGTGGGAGTAATACCTTTAGAAGATGTAACTTAGGTTCGTAATTGTAAGGAGTTGTCAGGACCTCCCTGGATAATAGGACCTAGCTTTCAAATTCTTAGTAACATTTGGCAATACGATTCAGTTCTACACTCACATCTGTACCCAGCCACCAAACTGGGGCAGAAAATTGTTCTTTGTCTTGTCTATTTTTGTTGAAATCAGGCGCCCACCTGGAGAACAAGGGAATACATTTCAAGTATCCAGCAATCGAGGCCGCCCTAC